>NC_142671.1:18767117-18914617 GCF_964200805.1 Pocillopora damicornis
TATCATGGTATATTTCTGTTTTAATCGTACGCGGTTGTTTTGACCGAATGCACAGGTTTGAATAAATTATTTTTGCGCTTGATGCGCGCACTTTGCTTCTGCGTAATTATGACAAGCAGGAGCCTATTACTTGGGCTCCTGTGATAAGCTATCTCGTACTTTTTCATGTATATTATTAATACATAATCACGAGCCCGTAGAGCGAGTGCAATTTTGTTAGTCTTTGAAAAAGTTTACTAGTGCTTATTTATTCCAAATTGCACTCGAAATCATGTGATAACCTATACTAATGCAAATTAAGACGCCATTACATAGCGTTTAAGATCGTAAAATCCGTTATGAAACCACGCTATAGTAAATTCGCCAAAATTACAAACTGCAATAGTATATCCTGTTTTTTTTCTTGTTGGTTTGTTTATTTGCTTGTTTATTTGTTTGTTTGTTTGTTTGTTTTTTTCATTTTTATCGTGCGGAACACCTCACATCTGGAACAACTCAAACTGGTACAACAAAAACGTCAAATATCTATACACGCCTGCATAATTTGTCGAATTTGCGATATTTGTAAATTTATGAACGTCTCTTTGGCATAACCCGTGACGGTCAAACATCCGTGACAGACACAACTGATAACTTGACAACCGTGTCGCTGAGGGTGGTTACAGGCCTAAGGGCCAAGAAGGCGACTCAAGACTTTGTTCAAAGTCCATCAGATCAGTTTAACAGGTAAGATGCTCTCTGTTCACTCCATCTATTGAAGAAGGTGACATTAGGATTAGCGGGTTTTTCTGAGTTATTAGGGAGCATGAATGGTGCTTCGCTTTCTCTTTTTCGAGCTGATATTTTTGGTTGCAGTTTGCATCACTTGTACTGGCTTGGATAATTCCAATAGAAGGAGAAGAACTAATTGAAGCCGATTGTTCTCCAAATTGCCACAAGTCATAGACGTTCGAACAAAACGTCGCTCAAACTTCTCGTTTCCCTCGAACGAAAACTGAGGGTCAGATGGACTAGGAGAAAAAATTGTTGAGTCATGCCATCGCGCGTGCCAAACTACGCTAGCGGACCAAAGTGTATTTTTCCGCTTAAATCTTATCCAGACGTGTCTTGCGTACGATGACAGCTAAATTGTTAAAAAGCAAGACTGTTTGTTTATCAAAATCTGGAAGCCTCCAAGGCAGGACATCGGCTCCTTTAAAGATTGGCGAAATTTTGGCGATCCGCAAAAAATTGGCAGGGTCGCATATTTTACGCTAATTGTTGACGGATTTTTCTCTTCAATAAACAAAAAAAGCGTTTTTGCGACCTGGGCCTTAGGGTTAAATATTCCATTATAAACCAGAGAACACTTCATAAAAGGGTTATGAATTTATTAAAAAGCCTTAAAATCGACGTATTAATCAAATAAACCTGCGATATGCAAGCAAGAACCTTTCAGACTAATAAGACGACTAGCAATGACATAGAGAAATTAGATTCTAGTCACTCTTAAGGGTTAAAAGGTTCAAACCTTCCATTTACATAAATGCGCATAATTAGTCACTTTTTGTGACTGAGGTTAATTTTATTACTGCCCCTCCTGATGTGGCACAATTGTCTACTGTCCACGTTGTTTTTCTAACAAGTTTTCATACATCAGGTAGGTATTTGTTCATGCTGAACAGTTCTCACTCTTATCTTCAGTTCTTCAACTGGAGTCTAATCTACAATTAACAGATCAGTCCATATTAGCCGTTTTAACTTCGAACATATTGCGTGCATCAATGCAGATTCGCCGAACTAACGTAACAGTGAGTAGAGTTACCAGATAAACGAAGGCGTAGGACTAATCGGAGAAGTTATATATGCATACAGTTAGAAGACATACCAAGTTCAGATTAAATGACTGATAAAAATGTTAGCTTAAGTTGTTGGAAGAATTTGTTGGTCGAAGAAGTTAGCCGCATTTACTAGTAGTAGCAGAATTCTGATCAACCAACTCAAACTATACAATAACAGTTATTGATGGTTAAAGAATGATTTTCAGTACACTACTAAAGAGAAGGGTAAACCAAAGTACGTTCAAGGGAAAAGTTAAACAGGTCTGTGAATTCAGGAACGGAGTGCGGGAGCAAGCAACACTTTGCCAACTATTTTGGCGGCATGAAGGCGGTTCCTCGCTGTTTCACCATTCTCAAGTGATCATGAGCGCTTACCAAGGAACTTAATTAGCTTATTCATTTGCGCAAGTCACTCGAAAAGTTATCATTCAGGGCAAAAAACCGGTATGTCTAAAAAACTTTAATAGCTCAGGGCTGAAATTCGATGTGAGCATTCTTGAATAAATGCTTGACAAAACTATTTTCGTTCTTAAGGTTTTATGATGCTTTGTTTATACTCACTGATGCATAGTATGATTTTAAAGAAGCGAGTAATAAGCAACTAACTTAAATTTTCATTTATTTTGAAACTACCAAGTGGAATCTGAGTCGATATGGACAGTTCACACAAGCCTCACTGTAGATCCGAAAGGTTCAGTTGTTGCAGTTAATGCAACCCCCCTTAAAAAACTTCGTCCTTCAGCTCAACATGATGTTTGTATTCAATGGAGGCTCAAGGCGAAATCTGTTGAATTACAATTTCCAAGACATTTTGTTGCACAATTTGCCAACAAAACCGATTAAAAGGAATTGAAAATGCATCTCCGGCAGAATTAGGAGATATTTGGAAATCTTCTGAAACGAGCATCTTGAGTCGTGTTATGCGCAAAGGTGTAAAATAGGCGGATCACAAACTTCAGAGCGTTTACTTTTTTTCAACGCTAATTAGAAGAGCGAAGCATAGATCTCAAAGGTCGAAAAGCTTGCCGAAGCGTGAAAAATATTCCACCAGCGATCCATATTTTGAGTACTTTAGAATTCTGTCTCACTATTGGATCCATGAAAAATAACATAACCAAATCACCCACATAGACCTAACACCAGTAACTTTCAGATCACTATGCGACCAGCTTTTATCATTAAAGTGATTTTCAAATAAGTGTCGAATATAATCCTATTGTGTCTTACTTCGCCCTGTAATTGATCTAGAAAAGTCGCCCTCCCTTCTCAAAATTTAGATACAAAAGTAAAACCAGCGCAACTTGATTGATCACTCGAGCTTTTCCGCAGCGCTTCGGACGGTTTCCTTTTATTATTATTATTATTATTATTATTATTATTATTATCATTATTATTATTTTTTTTATTATCATTATTATTATTAGTATTATTATTATTACTATTTCAGTTTCTTTATCACTTCGTGATAGTTTCTTTGTTCTGATTCGCTCTTGCGATTGTTTTCAGGTTTCATTGTTTTTTAAGAAGAACCACTTGAAGACAAAATCATGGGTCTGACAATTGATAATTTTCTGGAGAAGATCGGTAGTTTTGGCAGATTTCAGTACAAACTTCTGTTTTTTTGTGGTTTCATGGAGCTTTTTGGAGCTGGTCTTCAGATTATGATTCCAACCTTCCTCAGCGCTGAACCTCCATGGCGCTGTAAAGCAAACAGTTCTGCTTGTAATCTGACTGGAATTTTCAAGCCAGGAGACGACAAATACAACTATCGTTGCTCCATTCCACGAGGTGATTGGGAGTTTGACACTACTGAATTTAATTCAGTGGTGAGCGAGGTAAGACTAAAGGTTGAACGGAGCTGGAAGCTGCCTGAAAATATTTCAGCAACTTTCTACCATCTAGAAAACTCAGTAATTCGTTGCAGTTTTGTTCTAACGGTGTCTCCTATGTCCTTCCTATCTTAAAATCAGGAAATACCTTAACACGTAAGCTAAAGCTTAAATACTATATGAGCTCATGATCCATATTAATCTTAGCTTAGAACTGCGTTTCGTTTTCAGAACTTATTAAGGGGATTAGGCGTTCCCCTTCAGTTTGCAATGAAAATTTTCTACTGTTTTTGTCTTTCAGTGGGACCTGGTCTGTGACGTATCAGCACTGTCTGCACTGACCAAAGCTGTTATGTTCCTGGGCTATTTTATTGGAGTTGTTTTTGGGGGCGTGTTAGGAGATAAATTCGGCCGCAAGCCTATCATTTATTTCATGTTTTGCCTGAACAACATTGCAGCATTGGCTGCATCTTTCGCACAGGCCTACTGGGTTTATGTCCTTCTCAGAGTTTTGGTTGGTTTTTTTATCGGTGAGTTGATCAGTATTTTTGAAATTTTTTTAATTCTGGACGAACGTAAAAGACTCTCTGAATCAATTCGATTTAAAAAAAGTAAATATTCTGTGTAAAACTCTAACATTCAGGCTACGCGACAATGAACAATCGAGTAGGATAAGATGATCAGCGCTTTGTTTTTAGAGAGATTATACAAATCAGAGTTTTTAGGAAATGGCCTGTTTACCTTGCCACTGTTTGGTTTAAAAAAAGAATATACTTCGTCCCTGTTCTGAACTAATGTGCTTTAATACGAGAGTTTGTGATAAACATCTTCAGGGCAACCGAAAGCGTTCTTCTGAGCTTATTTATGTCCAAGAAGAACCTTGAGTTGCCTTTCGTCAGCCCAATCAATATGGGACGTTCTTTGAAGTCTCATCGCGAAGTGTGGGTCTCGACAACGTCTCTTCATTGGTCACGTCACTGCTCACGGTAGGTTCGAAGTCAATGACCGAGCCGAGAATTCAGTGCCACTGTCTGTGTTTCGCCCGCACAGACAGAGACTGGGACTGGGAGAGCATGCATGGGAACCTCTCAATTTTTAAATCAGTTTAAAGTGTGTTTCATTAGCTATGGCTTTTAGAATGACACTAGATAATAAATGTAATGATTTCCAACAGGGGTCGGAGGCTTGGGCTTGTATGTACTGTTGGTGGAGTATGTAGGAAAACGCCATCGTCACGTGGTTGGAACCGCCCTGTTTTACTTCTGGGTTCTGTCACTGCTGCTTGTGGCGTTGCTAGCCTACCTGATAAGAGACTGGCGAACGCTTTCAATCGTGGGAGCAGCTCCAGGCCTTTTGCATATTTTCTTCTGGTGGTGAGTGATGCATCATTACCATGAAAAGATGCGATAACTCGCTTTCTTATTTAAATTTCAAATAAGGCAATGATCTTCTCAAGCGAGCTGCAATTTAAGCAATCGCAAAGAAGTCTGAAAATTGATTCGAACCCGTACCTCTCAAATATATCCCAATTTATTCGAGATTGGTGGTAGGGACTTTTATGAAAAGAGCACAAAAGTTAAAGCCGAAATTTATCAAAATGTATAGCTAACGACTATCCTCTGACGAAAAAAAGAAAATAAATACATACTAAGCGAAACAAAAATAAAAGAAACAGAAGAAAAGAAAAACTTATAGGTTAATGTTTCGACCCTAGGTTTCTTCCAGAGTCCCCTCGCTGGCTCCTCGCAAATAACAAACCTAATGAAGCCATGACAGAACTCAATAAGGTGGCCGAATTCAACAGAAAAGAAATGCCCGCTGGAGACCTGGAACAGAAAGAGGATAAACAGAGACAGGGGGATTTCCGGGACCTCTTCAGATCAGTGACGATGACTAAAAGAACTCTGACATCGTGGTTCGCTTGGTTAGTTTGTATATCACTGTGACATTAGGCCATTTCCGAATTATCTTTGGTCTCTTTTTAAAAACGAGGGCTGGTGCTCAACCATTTGTATGAAAATGAGTTTAATTTGCGTGTGATGAGGATGAGCACCGGGACTCACTTTGAAAAACAGATCCAAGGTAATTCCGAAATGGGCAATTTACAATCACCAACACATGTTGGTCTGCCTTGTTTCTGCACTGGCTTTTGCTTCTCTTTTCTTAGGATGGTAATATCGTTGGTATATTACGCTGTTTCATTCAGTGCTGGAAATTACGGCGGGAATCGTTATCTGGTGTTCTTTTTAATAAGCCTGGTGGAGTTTCCTTCCAACTGGACTTGTATTTTCCTTTGCCACAAGTGAGTAAAGAGATTAAATTAAAAAGGACTCAACCTAAACTTTTTGTGACGAATGGGCTTTGTTGAACACAAACTTCAAGAAGACATACACAGATGAATTGAAATAGACATTTACATTTCATAAAATTAAATTTATAACCTTTCCAAACAGTGGTAGCTGTTTTAGCAAAGACACCCAGACAAAACTATGCATTCATTTATTCATTCAGTAGGGGGAGGCCTGCGTTTTAGGAGTCTATTTAAAAGCAAAAATATTCAAGGGTACTCCCTTAGCATCCGAATTGTGAACGTACCCAGGTGGATTGCACACTGTGGCGAGGGAGATAAAGTGAATTTTGAATAAACTGCTTCAGTTTGCCTTCAATTCGTCAATGCTTTGATCCTTAGAAACATTTCTGACTGCATGTTTGCTTCATGCATTCAATCGCAAATCTACGGTTTCGTTTATGCATCTGACTAGGAAATGGGATTTGAACAACTAAATTGACAAGTCTTAGAGGGAACAATAAAGTCTTAAAATGATTTACGTAACCCAACTCCAAATCCATTCCCAAACATTTCCTGGGTTAGGACTGAAATTTTATCATCAACTCGTTTCTATTACTGAAGAGTTCGCATGTTAAACAATAAAAAAAAACTTAGGTACTTGAAAATTTACGTTGATTACCAGTCAAGACAATTTAAGAAATGTCAAAACCGAATTATGTCAAACGTGAAAGAAATTGCCTTTTTTTCCAGTTCATGTATAGTTGTTATGTGTACGGCGATTGCACACTAATCTGAGAGTTGTCTTAGGATTGGCCGCAAGAAAACCACCGTTCTTGGACTGGTTGTGGCTTTCATTTCCTCTGTGATTGCAGTTTTTTTCCAACGAGATTTGAAAAACACAGGTATGTTAACTTTACTTTAACATTTTGACTCCACTCTGTTACTGAAACTCGGAAAATGTAAGCATAGAGCATATCTGAACTCGGAAAGGAAAACAGAGAGGGCCACGACGACTCCACGCCCTTTTAGTAGCGGAATTTTCACCAAAACATGTTGTAGTCAATCGTGTTTCGGGCGATGTTCGGCAACTAAATTTGACTTTACGCTTGGTGCGCGTCAATTTTGGTTTAGCTGCACAGGGACACGTAGGGTGTGGGATAGAGAAGAGGTCTTCGGTGTGCCTACAGTGTCAGGTCTTGAAATAATGATAGTGTTTTACTTCTGCGTAAAATCACATGCACAAGTATCAAGTAAGTATCGATCACAAATGGGTCGTGATTTAGTTCTTAAAACTATCACTTTCAAAATGGTTCTGAGTCTAGAACTTCCCCAGAGAGAATTACTTTTACTAAAGAAAGATAAAATTTCATTTCATCATCATGGCTAATCGCGCTGGTTTAAAGAAAGATTGGAGCATCTCGAGAACGGCTCATTTAAGATTGGAACTTCGTTGATGCCATGTTGAATTTAGTTTGAATGCAATTATACACCTAATTTTTTATATATTTTCATACTTAAACCTTAGGTTTCATGGTGGCAAATATCATAATGGCACAAGTGGTCGCCAAGTTTTTCATTAACATGTCCTTCAGCTCAATCTACGTTTACTCAAGCGAACTCTTTCCGACTGTTATCAGGTATCCCTTTAATGCAGTTTTAGAGCACTCAGTCCGTTCCCTTTTCCCTCACTTTAATTGACGAGCTAGGACATCTTCACAAGTACAATTCTGTATGCCGCTGGAAAACTGATAAGGCAAATTCAAATGACTAACGTCTTCATAGACATATTGATCGACTGACTGATTGACTGACCTAGGCTAGCTAGCTGGCTGTAGCTAACAGGCAGACTTACTGACTGACTAACAGGCTGGCTGGCTGGGGCTGACTAATTAACAGACCGGAGGATACATTATTACCGAATCCTAACTACTAACTACGACTTCCTACTTCTTCAATCGGAAAGTTCACTTCTCTCACATAGAATCCATCATAACGTAACTGTATCGTGTTTCAGGAGTGTAGGAGTAGGGACCTCATCTGCCGCAGCTCGCATTGGGTCTATGTCGGCACCATACATCAATTGGTTGGTATGTATTTCGTTCAGAGTCTATTCTCCCGTTCTCTCTGTTGATGAATCTAATCCACTAGGAATAAACTTAAAAAAAAAAAATTAAAAAATTAACACTGAATTATAATTTGCTTAGTATCCGATGGTCGAAGTACGAAGTAAATCATTGGGAGCCCAGATGCGAGCCGCTCACAAGCAAAGTCTGATCTCGACTGAAAAAGGGATGCCTCTTTGCATGTAGCCTCCACTTGAGGGATGACTCAAAGTCTTGTTCCTCAAGGATGTGCCCCGTGTGCGTATTCCACTGTAACTTAAGTCGGAAATATAATCAGAACGTAATCTACTTGCTTACATCGAGTGCCGGTTGACATATTTGTGCTTGTCCTTCTTTGCCAACAGATAAGTGTTCATATCATCTTGCCGTATACCATTGTGGCGGTGCTTACTTTCATCTGCGCTGTTCTGTGCTTCTTACTGCCAGAAACAAAAGATTCTCCAACTCTTGAGAATATGGATTCCGTTAACAGCACCTCTGCTGAGGAACCAACCGACGAAAAACTTCCCTTTGAACCATGCAAGGAGAAGGAAGACATGGGAGAATTGCTTGTCAGTCAGAGCTACCCAGCTTAAATGATTTATAAATGACTTGATCAATACTTAAACAATTTAGGTGTCTCTAAGCTTGGGTTGGGGGAAAAGATATTCAGTGCAAAAACGTGATTCATTTTCCAAACCAAATTTGCAAATGAAACACAATACGTTATCCTTACTTTATCTCTTTTTAAAAATATATTCATCCCCCCCCCCCCCCCAACTCCAATATAATCCAAATGACACGGTCGTTTCAGCTATGTATTGTGAAATTTCCAGGGAGGTGCAGATTGTCTCATTTCGCAGATTAACCTTTCTGGCCACACCCAATCTTTCTCCTTTGCCCCTTAAGTTGAAACAACTTAATGCGAGTTGAAATTTATATTAAATGGGATCAATATTGGATAGGAATCGTTAAAAGGTCATTTGCTAAGGGTTAGCACAATAAATACGCATTTTGTACACGGTAACTGCTTGGTACGCTTTGATTATTTCTGTAAATTACTTTTACGTAATAACAATAAAGTCAACAAGCAGAAGAAACAGTATCGAGAACGTGTTTGTGCGGCAGTGCTGCAATCACCGTTGATTACCATTACTATTAAGTCTTAAATCAAGTAACAGATTTAGAGGTATTCAAAGCTTCTTTACGCACGAGTATGACTAAGAATACGATCGTTTATCATAATTCCCATCCAGCCCCGAGGGCGGTTTCGTTGAAAAACCGTAAAGGGCGCAAGCGAGGCCATAGGACCCTATGTGTGGAGTGCATTGGAAACAGGAACACAGAAAGTGGAAGTCACGTGATACAATAGAAATTTACCGAGTTAGGTCAGGTTAGGTTTCTATGGAATAACAATGAGAACTGCATATATGTGTGCATAAAGGGAACAGGTATTCCAGTGCCCAGTCCCCTACAACTGTAATGCAACAACACCTGAGGGCCAAATCCTACTCCCCCTCTCAAACACACGTACCCACCTCCTTACAATAGTGTCATAAAATTAAATATCCTGGAGTGGGAAAAAGTTAAGACTACTGTTTAAGACTGTGTGATGGTATCAGTGATTAGTTGTATTTGTATTCGTAAAGAAAGCTCCCAACGAGTATGGCCGAGGTCAAAAGGGCGTATTGTAACCGTTACAGGTTGGAAAGCATGTACTGTGAACATGTGCGACGTTACTCGTTTAAAAAACATCTTTAATTTTCTATACAAAAAAAACAAGTTCACTATTCTATACAGAGATATACTACTTAACATGGCCGCGAGTCCCGTAAGATCCCCTAAGGATGGAATTCAGACGAAATCATACAAAAGCAAATTTATTCTGGTCGAATGGTTTGAAATAGACACTAACGTAAAGGCATAGACAGTTGTTTCAACTCTTACATGCGATCATAACAGTTTGAAAGAGACGAGCCAGGATTTGTTTCAGTCATTTACATAAAAAAGGAAAGAGCGAGTTAAGAAAACCGCTCCTCAATCAGTGTAAGAGGTTGCTCTTTAATTAACTTTTTCTACTAGTATCAGAGTAACGAGTGTTACGAAAGTGATAAACATGTACCTTCTCTTTACCTCTTTACGATATCAGTGGGTTGCTAGAGGAAACAGTGAAGAGACTCAATAGAACTATCATCGGAAAGGGATATTGCCCTAAATAATCTTGGTTTGTAAGGAAGAGTTGCTAGTCACATACAAGGAGTTCGGGGTTGCGCGATTATTTTTAAACGTTCCCACACTGAAACCGGACAGCTGTGAGAGGTTTCTCGTAAAGCTCAAAGGGTGTTAGCAGAATTTCAATCGCATGTATAGAGTGTTTATCAGGTGGAAGCTTGCGCAGAAAGGAAGCCACTGTTCTGGGTATGTCAGGGGGACCTTACATAACATGAAGGACCTAAATGCCAATTCGTGTCTTACTAAATACTCGTCAGAATTCAAGTTGTTTTAAATTATTACTATTTTTTACCGAGCGGGGGGTCACATTCACCCTGAGGATCCTTCTCCTCCCTTGGGACAAACCAAGAAACGTTCCATAAGGGGGGGCGGGGTGCACATGTTACTCAAGGTTTACCAACCCACAGGGAATGCAGGATTTTAGTTTACATTGGAGGTCAAGTATACCGTAACGCTCCAGTTAGTAAGCTACATTACAAGCTTGCCAAAGTGGTTAGCTCTACCGAACTTCTCATTCCCGGCAACTAAGTTGCATAAATCATGTTCAGACTGACTGATTTAAGGAAGCTTACGTTAAACATCAACAGAATGACAACTTGATGCACAAATCACAGTGTGAGGAGCCAGGATGAGCGTAGCTCATTTAACTGGATCACACACCATCATTCTGGGAGCAATGCTCATGGACATAAGCTCTTGGAAAAGAAGTTTTGCCGCGTAGGGCATACGAATACGGGACACCTGAAACGGAAAACAAGTTTGGATCTTTAGCCTCAATAAATGTTCTATCCATAAGGTACTATTCAAGTTTCAAGGTCAAAATGGTTTACGCCAAATGTACTATCCCAGAATCCTTTATGATAATTTTAGAGTGACTCTTAACCAACAATAAATCAGTATATTACCACCAAACGTAAAATACAATGCCCAGTAAGATATATACTTAAAAAAACAATGAGTTGGCTTCTTGCCACCGGAAAGACCATAACACAGAGAGGCCATTTCTAACTTATAAGGCGAACAATTTTTTTCAGCAATTTTCTGTAGCCGGGCTGTCGTTCAATCGCTCAAAAACAGGAAAAGTTAGGGGACATTGGTGAAGGGTTGAAAAAAGATACCAGCAACTTTCAGATAACCTGAAGTTGTACAGAGCTGGATTAAGTTCCGTGTGAGCAGGGCTTTACATTACACACTCACAAGATTAGTTCAATTACCTGCGTCTTGTTCTTACAACCTCTACATTCAAAGGTGTTATTGCGCAAGTTCGCTATGGCGATCAATCCACACAAGTTACACACGTGACAGCTATATGGATCAGACACTTCAAACAGTCGTTCATTCAGGAACTGTGCAGCGCCGTGTGCAATCATACAGTCACGTTCCATCTCACCGAAACGGAGACCACCGTCACTGAAAAGCAAGCAATATGAAACTAATAATTATTACAACTGGATAATGGAATACTCGGTTTTCCGTTGGGGAAAAAGGGGTATTGAACGAACTAACAGTTTTTTAAGGAACTGGGAATTGCTCAAGAGATAGCAGAGAATGAAAGTGGAAAGAAACGTGAGACCAATACTCCTATACACAATTTGTTGGGACACTTGCTGCCTTCCCTGCCCATCTCCATGGAACATCTGCAAGCTCAGCATGATTCTACGGGTAATTTACCCATAAATGAGTTGCCAGTAATGGGATTCTTGTGTTTGCGCAAAGATTTCTGGGATCGCCACGGGGCAAAAATTGCAACTTGCTAGAAAAACCTGGCGAAAGGTTGTTTCGACGTCCAAAAAAACGATTTTGGAGAGAGATTATCGCCTTCTCTTCACCTTGATACAACCAAAGATTGAAAACTTAGATTGGGTTCTAGCTAATATTTACCGTTTGTAAATAAGTATAACAACATCAAAACTGTTTGTAAATGAATGTTAACACCATAAACATGGTAGACACAAAATGTTCTCTACCCACCCCCTGAGGTTGTAATTTGACACTCACCGTGATCGTCCCTCCATAGGCTGTCGAGTAAGAATCTGGACTGGACCTCTGGCCCGAGAGTGGATCTTATCGTCCACCATGTGCTTCAAGCGCTGATAGTACGTTGGACCCAAGAATACTTGCGCGTTCAACTTTCGCCCAGTAAAGCCATTGTATAAGACCTATAACCAGCAAAACAAGATAATTGCGTTGTACCGTTCTTTGAGTCACTTCTCAAGAAAAGGTAGTCATTCACTATTCCTAACTGCGGAAAAATACAAACATACGCCAAGAGCTTGAGTACAAACTCCCTGCAGCATTACCAAAAGAAATGCACTTTAGGGAGTTTCCTTGTTATCACTTTGAATTCAGAGCAGCTGTTTTTATGAATACTTCGGACTTGGAAAATCGTCAAAAAGCGCTCGGAAGGAGAAAAATCAAACCGTTGTGGTTTTAAGCTCATCGTTTTGTTACCCGTACCTCATTGCCTCTCAGATGGTATCCATAGTCGTTGAGCAGTTGAGAAACTTTCTGGACGTTCACAGCGTCATTGAAGGGTGTGGCATCACCTATCTCTCCTTTGTTAGCTGACACCTGTCAATCGTCATTAGACAGCGTTAATCAAGCGATGAATCCAAAACTACAAACATGTATATATCAAATTACCAAGGCTACTGTTCGGGATACAATCAGGGCGTGAAATTGCGCCTAATACAGGCGCCAATGCGACTAAATTTTTCACTTTGGCGACCAAATCCTGAAAGTTAGTCGCCAAATTGGCGACTACAACGTTTCATCATAACCTTACTAAGAGATATAGTGAATTAAATAAATTTGCAAAGATAAATCCGCGGCAAACTTCCTCGTTAAGTTTGTTTCCAAAACGTAGCACATGCATCTCGATCGATAACTAGACGCCATCTTGGATTTAGATGAGCCTGAACGTTGTATATCATACATCCTAGTGTCCACTTTGTAGCACGTTAAAGATCTTTTCCCTAACTTAAATTTGGAGGGTCTATCTAGAACGCTGACAGCGCAAAGAAAGATTTTGTTTGTCTTTGAAAATGGCGACCAACTTTTTTTGAATTGGCTACCACTTTGAAGAATTTAGGAGCCAAGTGGCTATCAGAAAAAAAAGCTAATTTCACGCCCTGTACAAGGACGTCGACATGATTATCAGAGTATGCAAAGTCTTTCTAAGAGAAAACAAGTAGGACTAAAGAGATGCATGTTCGAACTACGGGTAAATGGTAGGTGCATAGGTCTGGCCTAGAATAGAAACTTGATGGAAGACTGTAGGGTGTATTAAATAGAAAAAACACCGGGTGAGAAGTCACAATTTACACCAACCCTTCAAGTTCTGTCGTCTTTTCCAGTTCACTCATAACAAATGAGAGAAATCGAGAGAGAGAGAACATTATGGTCTGTTACCTTTCCTTGTAGACACTCGATCAAGTGACCGATTGTCATACGGCTGGGAATGGCATGAGGGTTGATTATCACATCAGGAGTGATCCCTTCACACGTAAATGGCATGTCCTGATAAAAAAAAAACAAACAAAAAAACACAGATCATTAGCATCAACAATTAAATCTTAGTAATAGTCCTTTCCATATCTCATACTGATTTGAAAAAGCTACAAATAAAGGCAAGGTACACAATCTCCGCAAACACGAATTTGCTTACCTCTTGACGATACGTTATTCCACAAGTTCCCTTCTGACCATGCCGACTGGCAAACTTGTCTCCGATTTGGGGAACACGAACAGAGCGAACCTGACAATGTAAAACAATCTGTCTGTTACTTTGAAGAACTTTGCTGGTAAGTTACTTTACTGCGCAAACACAGTTTAAATGTCAATCATGCAGCTAAGCAAGATTTTTCCCCCCTCAAGAACAGATTGCTAGTGTTACCGTTACTAAGTAAACCAAAACCATTCAAGTTTATATGTGTAGTTGTTAATTTAATCAATTCCAATCATACCTTAATCTTAGTAAACTTGTAACCTTCCTGGTTAATGGTGACCATTACCTTGAAGTAATGAAAGCCAGAAAAACATCATTAGCAACACCTGCACCAAGAAACACAAGCACAAGAGACTATTCCTGATCCGCAACCAAGAAAATTAAAAAAGGAAAAAAACTAACCTGATCCACAATCCCTGTCTCACTTGGACGCAAGAATGTGCTAGAGTCTTTCTTGCTAAACCTCCGAGTTGTTCCTTCCAGCTGTAGAAAAACATTGAATCTTAGCCTTTGAAGAAAGAAGCCAGTGACACTGTCTATTGTAATATTATAGTACCCAGTTGCACTAAGAACAAGCCACGGGCCGCCAAATTTGTTTCAAATATCTAACATCCGGTAAAATCTATGTACCTCATCATCATTTTCTGGCAGAGTGATGGTCTTTCCTACAATGACATCATCACCACTAACTCTAGTACCAGGCGCTATGAGGCCATCGTCGTCAAGTTTATCATAAGTTGCATTCCTCATACCTGAAAAGGAAAACCGTATGCCTGTTTGTTTAACGGGGGTAATTTTCTAAAGAAACTGTGGCGCTGTGTCGGTGTATTACAGGATACTTTGGTTTTATCAACTGAGTTGATAATGTAAACTTGCCTCTGAGGAGATTTTCTAAAGTTGAAATTTAAACTGTTTACCCTTCGTCAGAGCGAAGGGGCAACAAAGAGCTCTGTCGAACGGCTAACTCTCGAATCGCCAGCTTAAGAAACTCTCCACAGTGGCTATTTTGCATTATCAACTCAGTTGATGAAACCGAGATTTGTCTGCCTGTCCGTAGCACGTGAACAGTAATGCTCTTCATAATTATCTTACATCTCTAATGACAATTTTCTGAATTGTATACCTTAAATGTTATCACATTATTCATGGTAGAATAAATAGCTGCTATTGTTGCCAGTAAAGAAAAAGGGAATAACCACACTCAAACTAGGTTAGGTTTTGGAGGCGTTTGTAACCCATGCAAAAATAAATAGTAAATTGAGTATCTTAACATCTCAATCTAAAGATCAAAGAAGGGATTTGTAATTTTTTTTTTTTTTTGCCCAGAAATGACAATCATTTGTAGCACTTTATGACAAAAAAAATGGAATGCCCAGGACAAACGGAAAAGAGGAAGCCAAAAAAAAAAAAAGCCCAGGTTAGGGTTAGCTCAGGTTAGGATGAGGTGTAGAAGGGACATTGTTGATGGCCCATGCTCCGAGGGGAGCTGAGGGCTAATTAATTCACTAACTAACAAAAAAAGAGGATCCCAGTGATTAGCATCTGCACTTCTGAAGCTAAGGCCAACAAACGACTCATGAAAACCTGAATGGTTATAATTATCATAGTAATTATGAAAAAGCAACTTACCTTGACATGTCTCTCTAGTTGGTTTTTCAAACGTTTCCTCTTGGTCCATTCCTCTCTTGGATTCTTGATCTCGGTATGAGCGGTAAAACACAGACCTGGCAAAGTTCAAACCATCACTGTTTAATAACCACTTGACTTAGACCAAAATGTTTCATGAACACCAATGGGAAACATCATAACATTTCTGTGAGTTTTAACTGACTTAAGTCACTTTACAAATAGTATATACGTTTTAACCCTGTTACTCCCAAGATCTAACTAACAAAGTTCTTTATTGCTTTCCTTGTGATTCTCATTTTGTTAGTTCCAACAATTGGGTACTGGATCAATTAATAATTCCCTAGTTGATATTTTTCTTTATTCTTATTCACTTTTCTGCTTGATGAAGTATTGATATTGTAAGGAGAAATTTTGTCTTGGTCACTAAAGGAATTTAAAGGGTTAACCTAAACTTTGTCCAATGAGAAATTGAGCAGTAAATGAGGGATGTTTTAGCTTGAAGATAATGTTTCACCTAAATGTGCCATTACAAAATTTGTCAGCCACAAAAAAAAATTGCACTTGGTTGTAGAAATTAAACAAGAGAGTTGTTTTGTTCTTCACCTGTAAAGCCCTCTATCAATAGCTGAAGCGTTCATGATGACTGAATCTTCTTGATTGTATCCTGTGTATGATGCAATTGCTGCTATAGCATTGATTCCTTAAAGAAAAGAAAAGAAAAGAAAAGAGACAGCAAAGTTTGAAAATAAGATGAGAGAATTATGGAGCTTTGTTGATGAACAATTGGATGAGCAGACCAGTCAAGTCCACATTAATTTGTTAAGGGAGGAAGCCTTTAAACATCATTTAACTTAGAACTGACTTACAGTCTTGAACACTGACAATCAAGCCAGATGACTCTAGACTAGTAACAGCTCTCCCCTCCCAAAAAACTCATTGTCAATTCCCCTTTCTGCTTGCCAAACATTTCTTACAAACCTCATCTCTGAGATTTCATTATATTACTACAACAAAGTCCCAAATAATGACACTTTACTTTCTTCTTGTCACCTTTCTGCTTGACAACTTAATTAATTGCAGGCCAACATTGCTTAATTGGTCACTCCTGGGAGTTAAAGGGTTGCCAAGATGTTACATGTTCATGAATAACTGGTACTCTAAGGTTTAAATCTTACACTGCAAGCACAAGTTTTCATGCCTTTCTTCCAAACTTCACTTTCAGCAAATAGAAAATTTTGTACAAGTCAGCTTGAAAGCCAAATTTGTAGTCCCCAAACTGTGCTTACATGCAAATTAATTTCATTTACCTGCGGGCAGTTCTCTGAATCTGAGATATTCCATAGAACGAGTGGTGACCAAAGGTTTCTGAGGGTAGTACAACACATGAGCCAATGTGTCCATACGCACATGGAAGTTAGTGATGTACACACCCATGGCTTGTTTACCCATAGCAGACTGATAGGTATTACGAGGAGACTGTCAACAAGTACAAAAGTTATGTTTAAGAGGATGCAGGGAGTAAAGACTCACAAGACTAAAGTTTACCCTATTACTTGGAAGACAAGAATGGATAGCCACTTAAGATATGATGTTTCAGGTGATTCCTCAGTATTGTATTGCGTTTCCAGTACAGCACGCAGAAACAATGTAATCAGGCAATAAGCTATGTGCATTCCAAGAACACTGTATTGATTTTCGATCAATGGACTAGGCAAAGAAGAATGAAGGTCTTCAGCTCTTGAACAAGCAAGGTGACCTTTATTTATTAGGGCAAATTTTGGTGTGCAAATTATCTTGTTTAAATTGGAGAAATTAAAAAAAATTATGAAAGGGAAAAAAAGTTATAGCTAAAGGCCTGCATGAAGCCTGTTACTCAAGGATACAAATCATGACCATGAATGAATGACTTGAGGAACATTTTGAGTGATTTTTCCACAAATTACATGTATATAATATCCATTTTTTTCTAAATGCTTGTGACTTCCTACCTCTCAAACTTTTTTCAATTGTTACATGTACTTTAAAAACTATTGCTTCCAACAACCTCAAATTGCACCATGACCAATGAAATGACACATGTAACTGGTGCCAGTAGAGGCATAAATGGGTTAAGATCAGCCCATCATATTTCTAAAACAAGCATGGTGACTTTCTTTTTTATTGTAATTTTTGAAACAGAAATTGGTTGGCAACATTTAAGGAAAGTTTGAAAAAAATTGTTTGATAACTTTTTTCCTGAGGAATCACCTTAATTAACCATTTAAAACCCCAAGGGTGCCTAGGTGATAGGTTCTCCATAAATTGTCACCCTCGATAATTAAACAAATCCTCTTCATCCATACCATAGGAAATGTAAAGAGAAGAGTACAGAGAATATGGATATTGATGTTTGGGCGCAATGGTTTAAAGGCCATCCTTTTTCTTTTCTTTACATCAAGTTGCCATTTTCCATTCTGTATATACAAAAAACTTGCCTAAAACTACACGTAGGATGACATTTTTTGCTGATACCAATGGCATCTTACTTTCATAAAACCACAAGGTGGCAACAAATGCTACTGGTAAGTTGGGTAGACAGTTTCTTAAAAGGATCTCTTAAATTTTGCAGAAAAAGTTTTCAAAACAAGTAACTATTCAATATTTTATGTTATACATACCAGTATTTTTTATTATGTGGTAATTTTTTTTTATGTGGCCTTGAGTAAACTACTTTTTTTTCTTTGAGTTTGAAGTTCTGAAGTATTGGATTAAAAGGAAACTATACAACCACACTAGAGGTACAGTGAAAATACATGCATATGGTTGTATACATACAATATTAGGAATTAAAAATACCTGATTGTGATCTGGAAATGGAATAATAGAGGCACACACTCCCAGGATCATGGCAGGATGAATTTCACAGTGAGTGTATGTTGAACAGTAAGCCTGGCCTTTCTCTACCAATTCATCAGGAGTCATGGCTACCATCACTGTCTCTTCTTCATTTACATCAATATACTCTACAATTCCACCTGCCACCAAGTCTTGCCAGCTGCAAAAAGTCATGAAATCTATTTTCTTTTTACACAAAAAAATGATGCCCCAAAAAGGAACTAAATTGTGTATGTATAGTTGTCACAAGCCACCCATCCCCCTTCTCCTCGTGTCACATGTAAGTATCAATGTACATGTTGTGGTTCTCTTTTTCAGTAGTTTATAATTTTGATTGTCTACTTTGAAGTAATTACCATATACTAGTGACATGCAAACAAATCAACATCTGTGTGGCCAATTTGATAATCAGTTTCAGTGTACTTGTTCCAAGCTAGACAGACAGCACTCCAGACTTTACTATTCTACTATTCTCAGTGCAGTTTCATGACGACTGCATGTTCTTAAAAACCTGGCTTGTATCCCATTCACACCAGCAAAATATGTTTAGTTAAACAAAGGTTTAAGTGAATGAAAATCAGAGACAAAGAACTGAAAAAGTGAAGATTTCCAAAGGATTCAAGTAATAACAAACTTGTATTTTCAATGTGCTACATTTGAAGTCAACAAACATTAGCTAAAAGAGCTTCTATGAAGAAAAATATTGTTAACCCTTAAACTCCCAGAAGCAATTAACCTGTAACTTCTCCCTATAAAATCCATACATTATCCAGCCACCAGGTTATGAGAATACTCAAACTTATCAGGAAGAAGTTTTAATCTTGATTTAACACCAAATTCTCATGACTTATATTTACAAAGAATTGTATGTCAGATGGAGGGGAGAATTAACAATCAGATCTTGGGAGTTTAAGGGTTATCTGTGTTTAACAAAACTGCTATAAAACATGTTTAAGCTTTGGTGTGAATAAGGATATAAGTTTGTCTCTCCAATACATGGTGAAAAAAAATTACTTTAGGATGGCAATAGAGGTAAAAAGTGAATGTTATAAAGATTTTGTTTAAGTTAATTGATATCATTTAACAATACCTCACCTGTACTCATTGTACTCTCTCTCCTTTAACTGATCGATGTGGTGTTTCTTCAGCAACAATTTTTGGTTTTCAACAATCAACAACGGACGACAAATCCTACCAGCATCTGTGTAAATTCTAATTTCTCGTTCTCTGAAGTCTCTCACCATTGACACCTGAAAATTGAGCAGCAGTCACAGTGACATTCCTGCATGCAATGCTGCCTTCTTCTGACAGAACTGAATCTTCCTTGGTGGTAAAATGTTTTGTAAATTTTTCACATTTACCTTTTTTTCTCTGTCAGTTTGGAAGACTAACATTTATAATTATTCATAAATACATTTTTGCCATCAACAGCCCATCATCAGGCATTACCTCAGACACAATGATGTCCATCTGCCTCCTCAACTTCCTTAATGTGCTCATGAGCTGATCTGGATCTCGATGAATTCCAACCCAACATCCATTCACAAAAATCTTGGTTGCACTATGAGGAAGAAGTTTTAACAAAAATTAAAGTTTCCAGCTCCACCTATTTCCTTAGCATCTAAAGCAACTCTAAATCCTAAGACAATCTTCCCTTTTATTGCTTAAGAGAAGAGAAAAACCTAACTACATGGAGTTTGGTTACAATATACATGGACTTTTGGAAGAGAAGTGAAAGAACCAAACTCCCTAGAGTTTGGTTAGAAGATATATGGACTCAAATGCAGGGGGCTACTTTGCCTAGACTGAAAGTTACCCTGCAGAATTCAATATCAGATACACTGTATATTTTCAGAAATATCTGCAATTCTCACTTGCTAATAGCAGATGGGGTTATTTCTTCCAAATTCTCCATGGTCCATTCCTCCAAGAACTCCAAGATAGGACTTGGTTGGGAACCAACAGAAATATAAGCCATCAAAGCCAAGTTCTTCACCAGTCCAACAGCATGACCTTCAGGGGTTTCTGCTGGGCAAATCATCCCCCAGTGGGTGTTATGGAGCTGCCGTGGACGTGCAAGCTTGCCTTCTCGACCAATGGGTGAGTTTAGACGACGCAAGTGGGATAATGTGGAGGCAAAGGTCAGTCTACTGAGTACCTGAGACACCCCTGCACGGGACTGATGAGCTTTCTTCTGGTCACCCCAGTTTCCAGTGGCCAGAGAGTATCTCAGACCATCTGTGATCACTTTAGGTTTCAGAGCTAGTTCAATGTTGAAGTCCTGCAAAATGAAGTGCCATTAGCACAACTGCAAAGCTTTTCATTAACACCACAAAGGTGGCTGGTGGAAAAAGGAGTAGGTCATAGAGATAGATAAATGTAGTTCCAAATCTTCCAATACTTTCTGGCAAGCACTTGTTAGACTGGATAAGTGATGACATTTCATTGGTTTAAGGCAAAAGCATAATCCTCTAGCAATGGATTTATTTGCATTACATGATTACCTTTCCTCTATCAATAAACTTCTGGGCATACATTCTGACTTCTTTCATGAGATTTCTGAAGAGTCTAAAAATAAAATGAGAAAGAGACATTTTTTTAATATTTTACAGTGAGGACCTAAATGTGTTATGACTGAACATGAATTATGACTGAAGAAAACTCATGCTTGTAAAACCTTTTTGCCCTTTCCCAAATACAGTTATCTGTTCTTGATCACAAGCCATGAGTGTGAACTGCAAGACTAGTGCTAAGACCAATACCTATAATTATGGCTTACAACTTACAAACTGAATAATAAATGAAAATTGAAAAGAATGAAAAGAAACCAAAATTGTAACAGCTACACTGTGTGCATTACAGAATGTGGGAATGAAAAATTAAACTCAAACATAAACATGAATTTTTAGGGTTTGTTGCTCTTTACAATTACATACTTCCAAATGACTTTAAGAAACCTTTCATTTTTTAACTGGTCCAAAAGTTTAGAATTTGATTCCAAAATAACATGAAAATTATCTAGTAGTGGAAGGGTTTTACTTTGTTGTACTAAAAATATCATATTCAAGCTATGTCTCATGACTTTCAAAGACTCGCATGCAAATTCCAAGTCTATCCTGGTATTTCATGACCCACAAGAACATTCAATAATCAAAGCTAAATCTAAACACATTTCCAATTTACATGCTTATACAATAATCTTACCCTCTGAAGAGAAAAGCAAGCAGTGGCCCTGCAAGGTCAAGCCGTTTATTCCCGTAATGATCCCGATCATCCAGTTCCCTACGACCAAGTGCTGCCAACAGTAGCCTATGAACCATGTATCTGTAAGGAAAACAATCCTATCACTGTCATCATCAGACCATTCCCTTTTTGGAATTTATGAGATGTCCACAATGGTGATCACCTTTTGTGTTAATGCCACTTGTGTAAAAGACTTACAAGTAGTCCATTCTTTTATGAGCAAATATCACACAAACAGTGCTTGCTCTACAAAATGTAAAATAAGTGGTATATCGTCATTCAAATAAAGTGAGTCAACACACAAAAATCAGCAACTCACTTTCACATGAAAAAGGTTAGTTCTTCCAACAAAGTTATCCAAATCTTTTTCTCTCAAAAAGCTTTGAATCAGATAAAGGTTATGTGCTTTCTTCTGTTACAGCTTGAATTTTAGTTAAGTAAATTTTGAAAATTCTTTATTCCAAATTTGATTTTTGACTTGATTTTTTTCTCTACAGATTAAACAGGAAATGTAAGCAAACCTTGAAACAAAATGAATTAAGTTAGCTAAAGAAAAAAATTGGCTTACCCCAGGAAGTAAGCTTTCTTGGTTTCACAAAAATCACTAACACCAACATGAGGGAGCATTTCCTTCTGAAGGATTTCCTTGGCATATTTGATACGCCTCTCCTTTGTAACACCAGGTCTGGCACCACGAGAACCAATAAAGTTCAAAGCCACATTCTGTTCTTGAATTACAAATGCCTCATCTAAAGATGGTTTTACCTAGAGATTCAGATGAGAATTTTTTCAATTTTTTCTTGGTTTGAACTTTTTCATACCAGTTTGATTTTGCTAACATGAAACTGGTTTCCAAAACCACACATGCTACACTAACCACTAGAATGTCTGGATATATACAGTATATACATTTTCTGTGCAACAACACCTATTTTCTTTATTTTAACATCAAAGAGGCACAGTAGGTCCTGTAGTGTACTGAAACATGAGAGAGATCCTTGTCATCAATAACATTTTTTCAGCAAGAAAAACAACATACATTTCCTGTATGAATCATCTTCAAATGGCCTGGCAGCGGCTCAAGGTAACCCTCTACATAAACATGTACTCCTTGTTAATGCAGACTTCTATCTTGGACAATTGTTTAGCTTTGGATATATCAGAACATACATTTACAGGCAGGTGGCATGTGTATTAAAGTTATAAGATTACAAAGAGGATTTTGATACATCTTATAAGTTTCACATATATTTCCAAGGTATATATTTAAATTTGGATATCAACATTTCAAACTGCCAATAAAATTAATCTTTGACTCAATTCTCACCATTTCCATCATTTCAGGATCATCAAAGTCATAAATGATATGCTCTAGAATATCCCGATCAGCAACAAAACCCAGAGCTCTGAATACAATCATAATGGGGATTTCTTGTCTGATATATGGCAAAGAACCAACAATCCTCTGGCCAATAGCACTTTTGCGACCTCCTTGACTTCCCTTGGCTAACATGGACACCCACATGGTGCTTGTTGGTCTTGAAGAATGCTCCAAGCATGATCTAATCTCCGCAGTAAATGAATATTTTGAATCCTTCTTGGAGAATACATATACTGTATTTGTAGCCATTTTCTCTTGGGCAATCAACACTTTTTCAGATCCATTAATAATGAAGTAGCCTCCAGGGTCAAGAGGACACTCATTAAGTTCTGTCAAGTCACGATCTGTCAAACCACTCAAGAGGCAGTAAGTGGATCGCAACATGATTGGTATTTTTCCAATGAACATTTTACTATGTTGGGTGACTTGAGGTTCGTCATCTTCTCTAATCATTGTTTTTGTGATGTCAACATAAAGAGGGGCTGAATAACTGCAAACAATCAACATCAATAATGAAAGTTGCCATACTTTTTCAAAACAATTTCATGTCTAAGTTTTCAATTCTCTTTTGGGGTATGAACTATATTTTCTCAATTAAACTCCCACAGCATCAGATTTAAACTTGTTCCAGTCAGCCTGTCCTTTAATAATGGGGTTCAGTTTTCCATCATTTAACTACAAGTTGATTTTTTTTATCAGCCAACCTTCAAGACCCACGGATGTAGGTCACAACAGCACAATAAATTATTGCTCATCATTTAGCTGCATCAAACTGTTCATGGGTCTTTTTCTATGACTTATCACTTTTTCACTGAACATTTTCATGTATAAAATAAATAAATTTATGCAGCGTATACAAAAAAATTTAAAGGCCTTTTCCAACACAAATGATTTTGTATCACAAATAGCCCACACATAAACAAAGATTTTAGATTAGAAGACAAGTACTAATAAGGGTTCCAGTTTACCAGTACATGTAGTACAATGGTGGACCCATGAATCTATATTATTTTGGCTGAAAAAATACAATACAGTTCTACTCTAAACATTTTTAGACAAGTCTTTCTCAAATTGGCTAGGTGGTGAACAAGGTACCAATTTGGAAAGGAACCAACTTCATCACAGAAAGAAAATTGGTGTGCAAACCTACAAAAAGTACAGTGAAGCTCCATAGTGTACATTTTGTTGGTATTTTGTAACAAACTTAATTCAAATACTTCACTGGTATCAAACTCATTCTTGAATAGAAAGGTTTCTTACAAGTACAACTCTACAATACTTACGTTAGATTGCGTAGCCTTGCTTCATTTGGCATCATAGGACTTGGAGCACCATCTTTTTCCCAGTGAGTTGGTTTTGACAGATAAATTTGTTCAAACTTCAGTAAGAATCTTGGCTATAAAGAAAAACATTATCTTTAAATAGAAGGGAAATTTTGATGTTCATTTACTAAAGTGAATCTAGGCTAAAACCTTAAGTCTTCTCCAGAGAGAAAGAATCTTTATTAATTCAAGGCTGGGTTAGCCAGCTGTAAGAATCTTAGAAGCCACTTGCAGCATCCTTGTTTGATATATTCCTTGCATCATTCGCTAGGAGCTGCTGCAAATTCTTTTACCTTAGACTGATTGGATTTAGATCAACAAGAGAGACAGCCTATTGACACCCGTAAGTGTCAAACTGGATGTGCTCAGTGTGCAAACTCACAGCATGACATAGCCTCTTTAACAAACTCAGTTAAAAATTTTTAACTTACTGGAGTTTCAGTATCTGCAGTCATGTGAAGCGACTCCGCTTGTAGATCAATTTCAGGAGAGTCTTCGACAATTCTTTGCACAGACATCTGGATAAACTCGTCAAAGGAATCCAACTGCTGTCGAACAAGGCCTTTTTCGTCAAAATACGAGCTAATGACAATCCAGCAAGCTTCCTGCCATAAATCTCGAGTAATTTCTTCTCCCTCCTCCTCTCCATAGCCAACTTCTACGAAGAATCAGCAATAATAACGAATGACCGGCACGTTTTGTGAACGCCAGTTTGTTTTGGTTTGAAATTAAAGAGTGACAAAGTTAACCACAAATTAAAAATAGTTTCTTACCATCTTCTGGGTCATACATGACTTCTACGTAATCTTCAGTTAATTATGACTTATACTACACCTTTCCTTTTGAGGATGGACGCGAAATGTTAATGATTCAGATGGATTTTCTGTACACGACTGCCGGATATTTCGAGTCCGCCATGACAGACGAACTGCAAAGTCGTCCAAGTGAGGCCCCGCTTTTCAAAGGAAACGCAATGCACTATGGGAGGATGAAAATGATCTCAAGCGTAGAAGAGACGCCGAAAGTCACAACAACAAAAGGCGAGTTTGATCTTTTGGGACAATCTTGAGTACTTCATGAAAAGTCTACTATGAAACCATAACATCTTCTTCAGAGGTAACACAGGTCTTTATACTTTTCGCGTGTTTATTTGGTTTATCTGCGGTAAACCAAAATTACTTTGGATGAAGTCTGTACCTTAATGAACCTTGGGTTTCGATGGTAACCAGCTGTATGACATGAAACCCTGCTTTCGATCAAGAAGCGTAAATTCACAAAGTCGAAATAATTCACCGCTATCTGAGTCATTATTAATTTATAGCGACTAAATCATGAGTTGCCGGATAACCCGCTAAGGAATCGTTATGAAATTCGGCACGTTTACGTACATAGTTCTCGAACTGTAGTGATAACGGTAAGATCGAAGCTTCGAGTGTGGTTTTCATTAGAATTCTATCTTTCCTAACTTTCCCCAAATTGTGTCTAATCTTCTATAAATTAAATTTTACGGTTTGATTTGTTTTCCCTTTTTATTCCCCTTCCTTGCTTGAACTGACTGGAAAACCGTTTAGTCGTTTTCAAGGACTAAGCTTGCGTTCAATATAACCTTATAGATTTGGCTCGGTTTAATGATCTTTAATTAGAAATTTTCAGAATTGCTTGGAACAATTAACATTCCATTCTCACAGAAGACGCCAGTACAGTTTATTATCGGATGATTTGATAGAGATAGGGATCAGGTTATGTGTGAAGTGAAAATGTGAACGATACAAATCCTACGCAGGAGGGAAAGATTCGTTGTGCTCAGATGACAAATAACAAATATGAAGTGAGCGTAAACAAAGTAGACATATTGCAATTGGAAAATTCACGAACGCTTTTCAAGATGAATTCTTGCAAAGTTTGGCAGTTGTAGTTTGTTATCTGTTGTATACATTCAGAATAGATTAAGGTGATGTTATTTAAAATCATTAAATTCACATTAAGGATAGTCATTTCGTGGCAGAAAAGCAGTTACAGATGCAGAGATATCGAAAACGTGTTCGGAAGATTTTACCATTGGAAGGATTTATAACGAAATAGTAAAAAATAGCCTTGCAATTATGGCTCTTTTGCTTTTAGAACATTGAAGAATTCTTCATCTTGTTTTCAGGGATTTCATTTTGAAGGGCTACTATGCGCTGTAGTTTGATTTTTAGCTAATTATGCAATAATTCACGCACATGCCACTTTAATAATGTAAACATGTTTACTGTTGGTAGCTTGCGGGAATCTTTTGTGTTGGCAAATTATTTTCTCAAACACATCAAGATGTCTATTTTAAGCAATGATCAAGTTTGATAATTGCGTGATTTTATTAATAAAAGTATCTGGTCCACATTAAACTGTTTTCTATGTCACAATTGGTAGACCTCATAACATGGTTGGCAGAATTAACTTTCAGTCACAATTTTTTTGGGAAAGAAAATAACGATGAGTATCTTACTTAAACTTCACTCAGTAAATGCTAAGTGATTAACCATTTTTTACACTAAAATCAGTATTCTTTTTCTCTATACTGTTCCCTGTACATTTCATATATAAAATATATGTTATTTGCCGGCTGGCAGGTCCATATGCTGAAAAACTGTGACCGAGGTCTTGAAAATACTGCCTGAGGCCATAGGCCAAGGGCAGCATTTCAAGACCGAGGTCACAGTTTTTCACCATACAGACCAACCCTTAGTTGGTAAATAACATTTTTTTTTTTTTAAACTTGACAAAATTCTGTCCAAAAGAACCCAAATGATTTAGGGCTGTAAATATGGCAAGATCTTCTATAAACTGAACAATTTTTGAGCGAGTAAATGGTAGTTAAAATAGAGGTGATGCAAATTAAGGAGAGATGCCTCACTGAAACATTTTCATTTCCATTACGATAAAAGTGATTTAAAAGGCTTCCAAACAAACTTTGAAACATTATTTTTACAAGTATCTGTCACAATCTGACACCTTTCAATTAGGGAGTGTGTAAGAAAAAAAAGCGCAAGAACATTTGAAAAACAACAGAACTAGTTTGGCAAGGACTATCTAGACAATGTTTTCTTCAAAAACAGTCAATGATCTAACAGAAAGTATTATTCACTCTCATTGACGATTCATTCATGCAGGAAGATTTACCTCTGTTCATTAAGTAAACGGCAAGGAAAGTATTTGTGAGTAAATTCAAATATTCTATTTTGAAGTTGTGAGAGTTTGTTCATTTGTTTGCTGCAATGGTGCATGTAAATCTAGTCTTTCCTCCACAAAAACTAAATTTGAATGGCACACTCCAACAAAACACACAAGGATTTAATGCAGCCTTTTCTCATCAAATTCTTTCAGTTTCTGTCGTGAAATTTATGGTACAAATGTCCAAATTGAACGGACTTGGAAAGACTCACCAAGAGCGTATATTTTTTGTAGAACTTAAATTAAAACTTCGCTCGCTCTTTCACTACAAACAAATTGTTTGAGAAAATTCAGATATTAAATGAATGAAAGTTCCATTGTTCAGTTTAAATGTACCAAATACTTCACATTTTAACTTTCTATGTACTTTTTGTGCACAATTAAAATTAATTGCAGACTATTTTTTGGCTGCTTGTCAACCAATGTAATGACACTATTGCTTAATATACAAATTCATTCTGAAACCAATATTTTTCTGTCAACCAAAGTGATTTGAAAGAGAGAAAAGAGAGGATTCATAAGTTGCTTATCGGCTTGAGGTAGTGACCGACGTGTTTGCTTAAATATACTGCACAGCCAGAAAAAGGAGATATATTTATGGAAAATGGCAACAAAAGTTGGGATGTACTTGGCGACTCACGAAAGCATGGCCCATGGGTAGAGATAGGAAAATGCTGACAGGGTAAACAACCAATCAGATTGCAGGATTCGTTACCGTGCCCTTTAAGAAAAAAATAAAAAATGGTAATAATAATTATTATTTATTAAGCACCATTTCTACTAATTTACAAATAGTGTTAAACGGAGTTGCTTGAGTATATAAAATTATATCATCATAATATTTGTTAAAAAAGAAACAAATCTGAGGTGAAAAAATCTAAAAAGAACAACTACATAAAAGGTCTTGACTCTACTCTTAACCCTTTAACTCCCAGATCAAATTTGTAATTCTCCTTACTGTCAATCATACAATTCTTATAATATTAGTTCAGAGAACTTAGTGTTGGATCAACTAATTATCCCCAAATTGATATTTTTCTTTATTCATATCTCTTGTCTGGTTGATATTGTATTGATAATGTAAGGAGAAATTCTGTCTTGGTCACTCATGGGAGTGAAAGGGTTAAAAGAACTTAGGTATGCTGTAGTTCTTCCTTGGTCTGGTAAATTGTTCCAGAGTGAGGGAGTAATGACCTAAATTCCATAGTGCTCAAGATTATACTTAGGAAGTACTAACAATTCCTTGTTGGAATAGTAGAGTGTTCTTCAAAGGGCATGTTTAATTAAAGAGTCTGTCAAATACTTCCAGTTGCTCCAATTTCATGATAAGCTTTAAATGTCAAAATTAAATTCAATTCTTGATTAGACAGGCAACTAATGTAGTTCTTTCAAGTGGAGGAAATGTGGTTGTGTTTCTTTGCATATGGGCCACAGCATTTTGAACAAAGAGTGCTGTTGAGAGGATTTTGTGTAGCAATGAGGCACTTCTTAAAATGATGATCATTTTCTTAATTCTCATGACTTTGGTGTTTTATTCAGCAATGATAGTTAGATGAGAAACTAGAAACCAGTCACTCTTAAGTGTCTAAGGGTTGAAACATTACAGCTTAATGAAAAATGAAAAAGCAAGGAAAGTAGCAAGGTACATGTATAAGCAAGAGGATTTATTCTGGCTATTTTCTTTTCCCATTGTTTTCTATTGGCAGCAAATGGGAGAACTAGGATTATAGTTGATGAAAATATCATAAGTATACTAAATAAAATTTACTGAATTTTTATATTTGCATTATTTTAGAACAGGACAGGAGGTGGCAAGGAACCATGGGTATTTCTGCAAGTATAGCAAATTCCTCACGGAAATATCGCACCAATGAAGAATTGCCTCCTGCTCAGAAGTCATCTAAACATTCATCTATTGAAGTAAGTGATGATGATGACGAAGAATTGAGAAGTGTACAAAGCTTCAGACCATCAAGCCCACTGGCTCATCAAGATGCAAGGTCCTTTGCTTTTGATAAGACTTACACAAAACAGTATCGTCCAAGAAATCAAGTGGACAGGCATAGTTACCATGGCAACTTGGAGCCTATTCGTCCTGGCAATAGACACATATACCATCCTGGCAGTTTAGATCATGGTTCCAGAGATGGAAATGGTTCATATTCCACATACAGTGTGAGAGAGCCACTCTCAAGGGCTTTGGTTTCACCAAGTACCTCAAGCATCTATGGGTTGCAGCCTAGACCTGTACGAACCATGAGAGATGTCAGAGAGTATTTGTTTCACCATCCAGAGCTATTAGCTGGTAAGAAGAACATGCAAATACAGCAATCTGTTGAGAGTGATCTGTATGGGCTCTCTACCAATCACAAGCAGATGAAAACTAAACAGAGTGTTTATATGGGACTCATAAAAGCTCCCATAATCTATGGAGCCGGTGCTCGACCAGATCATAAGCAGCTTAAGGTTGATCAAAAGTTGTACCTCAACCTTGTTTACCCTACATTAAAACCCAAAGATTACCACAGTCAGGTCATAAGATCTCGTCCTCCCCTTAAACAGGAGGGCATGGTTGTTGTGAGGAAAGATGATTATCTACGGCAGCCTAACAGATATGTCAAGAGGCCTCTGCCACACATGCTGGTGTCAAGAGTTCCAGAAGCCCCTAGTGGAAAAAATGTCCTTAGATCTGTGCATCAGGAAAGAACAATTTCAAGGGGGGAGGCTCCTACTTCCCACAGGAGTAGAAGTCAATCCCGAAGCTTAACAGGAAACACCCCTCAAAAAGCAAAAAATGACTATGTTGATTTTCCTGATGTTGTTAATAAACCACTCACAAGCAGGTCAGTTAGAAATGAACCACAAGTGCTAAGGGACAGTCAACAGATGAATGGTTTTGTAAAGTCAGGGAATTCACAGCAAAGGACTCCAAGACATGTAAAAGAAGACAGTGAGGTTGTATTCACCTTTAATGTTGATGAACTTAATTTGAAGAAAAAGACTGAAATACGTCAGTTTGAACATGACAAGGAAAAAGGACAAGTAGTGCCACTTTACTTCAGGAAGTCTCTGGCTTACAGCCCAAAGTATGAATATAGTGAAGACCTTCTGTCAAGTCCATTGTGAAGATGTTAGGCTATCACTTAATTGTTTTCTCACATACTAAGGGCAGCCTATGTGTAAATTAGCTACAGCTTTTTGATATATGGTGTTTGCATTTTTTGTTACGCATGTTGTAAATGTACTTTTGCCTTTTTGCTCAAATCTAAATTTTTTTAAAGTTTTTGGTCACCAACTGAACATTGTCTGCAAAAACAAAATTATGTTCAGAAAAAATTGTCACATGAAAGAAGGATATACAATTGTGTGTCAAAAAATTGATTGGGAAAGGTATTTAGGTACTCAGTGGGTGTTCAAAGAGCTTAGAGACAGTTGTACAAATGCACACCAAAGGCTTTAATGAAGCAACAGTACCAATATGACTGCCTGAAAAAAAGTTTGCATCTTTCTTTGCATTTGAAAAACATGGGTTGTTTCTGGATTTCAATGAGAAATGTTTATGTAAAATGAATTTGTAAAGTTTTCACGGTTAAAAAGATCTCTCCATGATCATGGCAGAGAAATTCATGATGGGCGTTCATAATTTTGTTTTCTCTACAAATTCTAACTTCACTTAAATTGTGTTTGAAGACTATTCTTGGGCAGAAATCTATATTCAGGTGTGTTAAGCTTTTTGAAGTGTATTAATTATTTATCAAAGATCTACATTTATACTTACTAAAGACAATACCTTGGAAAATTTGAATAATTATGATGCAACATTCACATTTTTACCTTCCAATTTAAATGTTTTGATTATTGTGGGGGTCATAAGGCTTGAAAAAACTCTTTTCAGTGGTTTGGGGGATTCAATATCCCAACCAGAGAAACAAGTCTCTTTCTTTTTTCTTTTTTTTTTTTTTTTTTGTCACTGCAACTGGAAAAGGTCCTTGAAACCTTGTCAATGTACTGAACATTTGATTTCAATTTTCTTTTATAGCCCAGACACAAAGTTAAACATTTCATTCCTTTTTCATTTTAGCTACTTTGTAGGGTTTGTATTCTATCACTCATGCATTTTAAAAATACTATATTAACCAAATAGTGTCACTTGTTGTTTTTGTTATCCAGTTATGCTACAAGGCATTATTTTTTTAAGATGCTAAGTAGTATTTTAATAAGTATTAGAATTAATATAAAATACAAAACATGCACTTATACCATTATGGAAGACAGGTCATAACTCTTGAATAAGAAAGTGATTAAGTATAGACTAGTTTTATCCATATCAGAATTCTATGATTAGAAATAATCTGTAATTCATTAACTTCATTAATTTTAAGTTTGAAAATTACAGATGAGAACATGTTAATTGCTTTTAGTGATTAATTTATTGGAAAAAAATGTAAAAATTAAAGTCCGGCTTTTTAAGTGACACCAAGGGTTCATACAAGTTGGGATAAACCAGTTGTGAAATTAGTAAGTTTCATTTTCAAGGGAGTGGGAGGCCATAATTTTATAATTCTGAAAGTGGGTTATATGAAAGGTCATGGCAAATAACAAATTATGATATTTTGATTGCTCTCATTTTATTTTCAAACTCACACTTTGATTACAGGTCATGGAGAGCATCAAAGCAAATCCTTGCAAGGGTCTTAGAAAGAACTTTAACCCTGGCCTGACAGCACATAACTATATCCATGTAGATGAAACTGTTATCACTCTTACTGGTTGATTAAGTGATTATTTTTTTAATAATAAATGTTGAATCACAACAAAGAATTGTGTTGATTTTCTTTTAGTGACCCCAACCTGTTTGACATAGGTTGTGGGCTGAAATGTGACCCTTGTCCGAAGTTCGAATACTAGTCAGGGTCTTCAACTCCACAAACCAAAAGAGGTACAAGTTATGTATACGTAACCCCTTAACTGTGTTGTGTTCCTGGGTGAACTACTGTACTTTCACAGTGCCTCTCAAAACCCAGGAGTTTATATGGGTACCGGCACATTGTCAGGGAAGCCTGATGAAATGCTGGGGAGTGACCTTGCAATGGACTAGCATCCCAGCTAGGGGGAGTGGCAATACTAATAGTTGCATCATGCTTAGGAAAACAGGATAAGCTCTGGCTATAAGGGCCCCTTGACTCTAGTACAGACCTTAACTATCTTTATCTTCATTTGGAACAAAATTCTTCAGTCTAATTTATGTGGAAGTTTGTGGAAGTTTGTGGCAGTTATAATAGTAGGGAGATTTACTAATTGAAGTAAATGGGTCTTGCAGAGCCAATACTGCTTGCATTAAGTTGGTACTGCAAACCTAGTGTTGTGGCCTAGTTTATATATGGGTAGATAGCAGCTGGTAAGGGAACCTCAGCCTCTCTTTGGGAAGGAGTGAGGAATGAAGCATGCTTATGAGGAGACTGCTTTCCCTTTAATACAGTATATTGCATCCTGATCCTGAACCTGTCTTTGCATGTGGGCTGAGTTTGTCCTGCTCTGGGGGTTTAACTATGGGTTCTCATTTTACTCCCAACACAAAAGCCAACGAAAAAAATTCAAATTTGACCAAGAAATAGTGGACAAGAAGAGAAACTTTGCTAATGACCCCTGCTTGTTCCAAATCATTTTTATCATGAACATTTCTAGTTCTGGCCTGGGCTTATTTTTACTGGACAAGAAGGACATCAAGTTTTAAAAGACGGCCATTAAAAGTTGGTTTAAAATCCTTTAAGGGTTGATATGTTTTTCTCAACAGCTTTAAGTTGTTTCAGCTTCTGAATGAGTCATCTCATCGCACCCATCATCTATATTTAAGGTCCTTTGTATTTAAAAACATGGTCTCTGTTAACATATTTCATTTATTTTGTATTGTGACTCAAAAACTACAAATATTTGTGTAAAAAAAATATAAGAACTTTGAAAGCAATAACAGTGTATTTACTAGTAAGCCATGTCTACCTAACAATCAGAACATGTTAGCTTTTCTATTTGAATTAAGTGAGATTCCACCACACCAAAATATTCAGCTACTTCCTAATTGGGTTGCTGGAAAGTTAAAGAACACATGGATTTCCAGGGTAAATGAAAAAAGGAATAACCAAAGGAAAGGTTTAGTTTAAAGATCTTGTCTTCCTTTGATGTTTGTTTACCTTTGAGAATACCTGTAATAGCAGAGATTCAAAATGACAGGCCTAAAATATGTGGGCCAAATTATTGAATTTGGTTGACACAAGTTCAAATCCAACACTCAAACCCTGGCTATCTTTTCATAACTCAGGCTAAATTAAGTGGTTTCTTCATGTCCTACTGCACTTTCATAGGTAAATTGGGGAGTCTCTAAGGGTGGAAGAGATATATCTTCTTCACAATCTGTAATTTCTTCAAGTTCTTTAATTTCTCTAAGTTCTTTAATTTCTTCAAGTTCTTTAATTTCTTGGTCTGACTCTTCATAATCCTTATCAGACTGTACATATGCAATCCTTTTGTCATTCTTAGCTGGTATATTTAATTCTGTATCATGAGTAATTGCCTCAGAGTCAGTTTCCTTCTGGCTCTTGATAAGATTAATGGCAAACATTTCATCCTCAAGGTCGTAACCAAATTTGAACCGCATAAATTGTCGTACATTGTCCAGGGCTTTCCTTAGCCTTGAGTTCTCTCTGTTAGAGTCCTCCAAATCCTGACTGAGGGAAAGAACCTGCATTTGCAATTCACTGACTTGTCCTTCAAGATCTTTTACAACTGATTTTTCATCTCTAGAAGCAGCACAATCAGAAGATGAACTTGTGGATGATACTGAAAAGTTCTCTGCAGATATTACCAAGCTACTTGATTGTGAACATTCTGTATTATTTTTCCCATCAACTGATTCATTAGAAGTCTTCTCCTCTAATTTTGATGAAATTTCACTTTGAACAGCTTCCTGATTTTGCCTTTCTTGCAATATTTTCACCTGCTCTTGTTTTCTTCTCTCTTGCTCAATTTGACATTGCTTCCATTTTTCTCTCAGGACTCTTTGCTGTCGACAATGACTGTTTATCTGTAACTGCAAGGAAACTAATGCCTGGTTGAAGGAGACAAAATAACTTGAATTAAATCATTGTCACACTGGAAAACTGAAATCACTTACCACAACTCAAAGCTCAACTTTTCCAAAGTAACCGTTTGGAAAAGTTCAATAAGATAAAATTAGTCACCAGAAAAACAAACAAACAAAAGAAGATGCCTAGAACCAGTTTGACCATAAGATCTAGTCAAACGCCAGGGATTGGCTTCTCATTAAATGGGAGGTCTGGACTTCCCTTGGAAATTTTGTAGTTTCAGACATTTGAAATTGGATTTTCCTGCAGTGTGAGGTCTATTGCAAATTATGTGCCTCCACTGATACTAGAACTCAACCAATTTGATCACTTTTGACTAAATTATATGATCATTAGGAGTAAAATGATGTTTGTATAAAAGCTACAAACAGGTAGCCAGTGTGTTTCAAGCAAGAAGATCTACCTACTACCTGCCTGCTATTGAAACTCCTAAGCTAGGAGGATTACTTAAATGCAAAGGTGCTCCATAAAAGGAGAGATGCCTTAGGTAGCTCTGGATTGTTTGTCGATCAATCATTGTGACATACCAACCACTACATTCAAAACAGCTTGAGCTGCAGCTGACCCAAAGCAAGAGAACAGCAGACAGATTTCTCAAAAGCTTTGATAAGTTTATACATTTTTATCACAAAGGAAGAATTATTTGAGGTTTGTATCTCCTTTCTCTAATTGAAACCATCTTTATTTGTGGTGGTAAATTTGAAATGATTTGCTTTGCCATAGTGTAATATTACCATGGAGTAAAATGCATTTGAGCTGAAAGCAAGGGACCAATCTACTTATAGCAGGACTTCATGTTTAAAGCATCATTTTCGTCTCTTAACCCTTTAACTCCCATGAGTGACCAAGACAGAATTTCTCCTTACAATATCAATACAATATCAACCAGATAAATATTGAATATAAAGAAAATAATAATTGTATGGTTGACAGTAAGGAGAATGACAAATTTGATGTGGGAGTTTAAGGGTTAATAAGTTTTTACCTGTTTCACTTGAGTCATCTTCATAGCCTCCTGGAGGAATTCTAAATTATCAAACAAATTTCAAAAGAAAATAATTGACATGAAATCTCTCATATATTCTGGTACATAAAAAAATACTAGTTATGAAAGTATTACCAAGCAGTAACTATCAAAATTAAGCATATTTTATAATCCTTCTTTTTTTTCTTATAATTAAATAATTTCTTGCAACAACACTCTTTGGGTGAGAATAGGGAGATCAAATGGATTATTACCAGAGTGTTGTGAGTCTTAATATTCCAATTAACAAATTGTGGTAAGAACAAAAAAGTGGAACAAGTGGCAGCCAAGTGTGTCTCTGATGTTGTTACCCCATTCAAGCCTCTTCTATAATCTGTTGTTGTACAGACCCATGGAAACATGGGATACATCTGCTTTATATGATAAAAAATAAAATGACGTGCATGTTCACATCATCTATGCATCTTTCCTCCAACAGCTCTTAAGTATGAGCCAAAACATTTGTGTGAATAATTCTGGTTATCACATAACTCCTATCATTCGACATGGTATGTTGCATTACAGGTACAATTGACTTACACACTCAAGGTCAATCAATGCACAGTAAGTCGACGGTCACGTTGTCGTCTGTGTAACATTTTATTACTTGATCCCTTTAAACCTTACCTGATGCCTTTTGATGACAAATTATGGCATCGGCAAATTTCCTGTGGTTGACCAAAGCCTCAGCTTTTCGGTCCTGCTGGTGAGCCTAAAAGGGATACAGTGCGGTATGACTTAATATATATGTATATTTGCGACTCAATTAGAAGCACTTTTCGATCGACGTCTATGAGGCGAACGGAGACAGACCAAACTTTGAGGACTTGTGTCCCAATAGCTGGCAAACTTACCCAGTTAAGGGGATAGTCCATGGAAATGGCTCCTAGAACTGGAAATAACCAAACACAACAATCAATCTGTTATTGTTGGCCAAATAATATCATAACAGAACAGAGTATTATGGTCGCCATTGAGAGAGAGATAGAGAGAGAGATAGAGAGTTGAAAATAAATAGGCGCATGGGCAAATCAATCATGCCTCTGTTCAAAAGCTTTGAATTATCGCTGGCGTCTTCAGTCTCAACAGTTCTTCATGATCAGCCAGGAAGGTACGGGAATATTCATAAAATAGGTAGGTTAAAAATCTACTTATTTTTTTTTTATTTATATAAGAGTAACGTACATCATTACAAGTTATACAAAACACAATTTTTTGAATACAGAACGATACAAGTCTGTCGCAAATCTCGAATAAATTTGAATAAATTCAACGCAAAAATTTTATTAATTTTCCAAGCGCGTTGATATGATAATTGATCAGTTTTTCTTTTATCTGGGTTTCTGTAAGGGTCCTGAAAAGGACCTCTTTTTATGTGCAAAAGCTATGTAGACAGGGGGGTAGGGGCAAACACTGCCCTTTAAAATATCTTTGAGTCAGTGATAAATCATTAAGGTTTACCACTTGCGATTAATTCACCTACAGAAAAAGACTCAGCCACCAAAAATTGTTTAAAGAAAATACTTTCTTTCAAATTGATTTATATTTCTTAGGGGGACAATACTGGTTTATATTTCTTTGCGCTAAACTGGAAAGCTATAGTACGACACATCAGATGGAAATATCTCTAATGAAGGTTATAAAGAATGAAAAATGACAGAGCTTTACAGATTTTAATGGATGTAAAAAAATTCATGTCAATGATGTTGGCGTGAAATTTGGCCATTTTTGCTAAATTATATCTTTATGGTGTATACATTACAAAAATATTTTCAAAAGTGTTTTGAATTTTTTTAATATATACAGTTATTATATGCTATTAGTATAATTTATAATTTTAATATACATTACTATAATATTAAATCATATCAAACCAGTGTTATACGAACAGTCCTAATAAGTGCCTTGTTATGTCATTGGGAAAAATTCACTCTAACTTTAACTTTTCCAAAATCCTGGATTGTGTTTGAATCAATGATTCAATTTTCAGGAATATTCACATGTTGTATAAAAATACTATAATTATAGATATATAGGAAATTGAAGTAAATAAATTGTAATAATAATACTATTTGTGTAAACTATATATACCAATTTGTGAAAATCTAAAATTCGATACATAATGTTTCTCTTTTCAATGAACATCTGATGACAATGTCTATCAATTTCTTAATGAAAAACTAAATGCTTCAAAAGCCATGCTTCTTTCAGCAGTAAAATATACATGGTATTTTATGAATGTGTAGCAGATATATCATTAACAACATAAACACTAAAAGAGAAAGTTGGACCTTTAGCTTTTTAACCCTTTTACTCCCAATGATCTGATTGTTAACACTCTCCTCTAGCTGCAACAAATTTCCTTGTAAAATAGCTGCAAGAATTTGGTGGTAGATCAAGATAACAACTTTAACCTGATAGGTTTGACTATTCTTATTACCTGCCTGCTGGATAATTTATGGATACTATGGGGAGAGGTCACATGTTAATCACCTCTGGGAGTTAAAGGGTTAAAGATATTTTAACTATAAAATATATGATCCTTAATCCATCTTGTAAATCTGCCATTAATATGAGTAAAAACACTATATTTACCAGGAATTCCACATTTAGGATTACCCCAGCTAATTATTCCTCCCAGAAACCATTTCTTCTTTTTACCTTTTGTATCTCGAAATAGAAACCCTCCCCCACTGTCTCTTTTGCAAGAATCTTTATGGTTACTAGAATACCCTGCACAGAGCATATTAGATGTAACAAGCCAAGTCTCACTCAAATAAGCCCTTCGACAGTTTTTATTAGAGACAACTGGCATGTCAACTTGTTGTAATTCAGTTGTGTTTTTTCCTATTTCTGTGACTCCCCACCCTAACATTACACCCATTGTACCAGGAGTTACACCGCGCCTCTGCTGCTTGCTGGGTAAACACACTGGACGTACATGATCAGTCATATTTGCTCTCCTTCTAAGTTTTATCAGTGCTAAATCTGAGTCAAAGGTCGTCCAGTTGAAGTTTGGGTGGGGCACTATTTCTATGCTGTCTGTACTTTGGACATGTGGATCTCCTAGTGCATAAGTAATATCATGAACTCCAAGATGAATTTTGATACTGGAATAAAGCTTTCTTGTTTGTCTGTCATATACACAATGAGCAGCTGTTACAACCCAGTTTTCTGCCACAAGAGATCCACCACAGTGAAAATGTTCATCAACAATCAAAGCTACTTGCCATGGCCACTGACCAGGCATGGCTGTGCCACCTCCAAATATCCTTAAACGGGAATGATGTGTATTGTCATGGCTCAACCTGGACTCTCCACATATGGGAAGGCAGAAAGGAACATCATCAGACCACAAACCATCATTTTCACAATGCCGTAGTCTTGGTCCATGGACAAAATAATGTTGCTTACAATGATATGTGACATAGTGAGATCCATATTGTTCAATTTTCTTGAAATAACCATTTTGAGGTTTTTCAGGATCAGGGCATAGACTTGGTGTTCCTAGAGTAATTTTTGCAGGATATGTTATTGGACGAAATGTTGGACATGGATCTGGCTTGCAGCTTACAGCTTGTGAATTATTTCCTTCACAAATCATGTCACTATCTATGCTGTTGCATTTTCTATTTCTCTTTCTTGTGCCACCACCGCATGTCTGGCTGCAAGCTTCCCATGGTGACCAGCTACTCCATACTGCACAGGGTTTCACTTCACAGATGTTGCTTTCCACTTGGATAGGTCCATCATTGGCATCTGAACAGTTTCCAAGATGAAAGGGACTTCTCCTTCTGCAGTACCTCAATCGGGTCTGATGTCCCTTAGAGCAAGTTGTGGAACACTGGGACCAACTTGTCCAAGAAGACCAAAAAGAATCATTTTTATCACATGGCTTGATAAAGCAGCTTTTGTACATGACATTTTCACCATGACAGCCATCACCTCCAGCCTCTGGTTTGGGGTTGGTGCAAAATCTAAATCTCACCTGGCCTCCAGTACCACAAGATGAGGAACATGCAGTCCAATTAGACCACACATTCCATCCACCATTCACTGGGCACTCATTCTCAAAACAAGTTTTCACCTGTAGCCCTGAACCTTGGCAACCTTCATTACCCATGCCTCCATTTCCACTACAATTCCTGAATCTATGTTGCTTTCCCAATCCACAACTGACTGAACATTGAGTCCAGTTTGACCATTCATTTGATATGCTTTGATTGGAACAAAGTCCTTGCAAGCAGGTCCTCATTTCAGTCTGGTTTCCTCTGCAGGAAACAATGTTTTCTCTTTCAACAGCTTCATGGCTTGAATTCTTGCACTGCCGTGTCCTTGTCTGGAGTCCAATATCACAGGATTTACTACAGCTTGTCCAAATTGACCATTCTGACCATTCTCTGTGTAAAAAACAGGCATGCTGACTACAATATTCAGTTTGGCTAGAATTACCAGGACAATTGTTCCCTCCATGTTGTGTAGGGGGATTGCTGCATGTTCTATTGCGTGACTTTGTACTGTTACCACAGGTCTTACTGCAACCAGTCCACTTTGACCATTTACTCCACCCTCCATGAATAGGGCATGGTATTTCTTGGCAATTCTCAGTCTGAATAGTGTTTCCATTACAGGCTTGACCTCCATTCTTGGGGGCAGGGTTGTTGCAAGTTCGTACCCTAGACTTTGTACCAGTGGAGCAGCTTTTGCTACACTTAGTCCAATGTGACCAAGCTGCCCATTTACCAGGAATGGGACAAGGTGCTTTGGTACATGATGTGATTTCTAATACCTCACCAGAGCAATTTCTTCCCCAGAATTGTGGAAAGGGATTACTACAAGTTCTGTTGCGAATTCTTGTGCCATTTGCACATGTTTTGCTGCAGTCACTCCATGATGACCAGGTTGTCCATCCTCCATGGATAGGACATGGACCAAGGTCACAGTACTTCAGATCAGAGGAATTACCAGAGCAGTTGTGGCCTCCATTTTGAGGTTTTGGGTCACTGCAAGTCCTAAACCTCATCTGAGAGCCCCTTGCACATGTCACTGAACAGTGGGACCAGTTTGACCAAGCAGTCCATTCTCCATGGATAGGACATGGCTCTGTATTGCAATACTGTTTTTGGGCCGAATCTCCATCACATATTTTTCCACCATACTGAGGAAGAGGGTTGGTACATGTTCTGAATCTTGTCCTTATTCCCCCTGAACATGATGCATTACAGCTTGACCAACTGGACCAAACTGACCAATCACCATGAACTGGGCAGAAGCCTAAATAACACATTTCTGTGGAAATTTCTGCCCCAAAGCATGGTTGTCCAGGATTTTTAGCTTGTGAGTCCTTACACGTTCTCATTCTCATTCTAGTACCCCAAGAACACGTTACACTACAAGAGGACCATGAACTCCATTCGCCCTTACCTCTGCATGGCCCTCTTGTACAACTGCGTGTTTCTTGTGAAGGCCCATTACAGGTGTTTCTAATCAACCCTTTGCGAGAGTGTCGACAAGAACGAGTCTTTCTTTTCATTCCTGTTGAACAAGATTTGCTACATGGACTCCATTCTGACCAGGCCGTCCAGCTAGCTTCACAGGCTTGACCTTTACAGCTCTTTGTCTTTATATATCTCCCTTTGCAATTCTTTCCACCCCTCCCTGGTGGAGGATTTGTACAGCTTCTTGTCGAGGCTCGTACACCGGCTCCGCAAGTACTATTACAGGCACTCCAGGGGCTCCAATTTGTCCACTGACCATTTACGCAGTTGTAATGGTCATTTGATACGCGCATAACTGACGTTCCCTTTAAATGATCTGGCTTTGAACACGTTGCACGGAGAGCAGTTGACGGGATATATTTTGCCTTGAATCTCAACCAGACTTTTAACCAACGCAATTCGCAGCTGCAATGAAACGGATTACCGTTAAGATAAACATCTATACCTCTTTTTAATCCACTGAAAGTTCCTTCTGGAATTGAAGATATGTTATTGTTTTGAAGTCGCAGCGTTTTTAGCTCTCTGAGATCTGTAAATGCGTTTTTCGATATGTTCACGATTCTGTTGTCTCTGATTGTAAGCGTCTTAAGTGTGGTCTGGGAATGAAATGTTCCTTCGTTAATGCTTGTTAAGTGGTTATTTGCCAGTGACAGAACTTGTAAAGAGAACGATCCTTGAAAAGCGTTTCCCGGGAACTTCTTGAGTTTATTACGGTGGAGATCTAATTGCCTCAAGGACGGTAGATCTTGAAACAATTCCTCGGGAATGCTCTCAATGGCGTTATTATCAAGATAGATCTGTTGGAGGTCTCTTAATCCGTGAAAAAGGAGCCTTGGTAGTGACGACAGCTTGTTGAAACCGGCGTTGAAAGATTTGAGTCGAATCAAGTCACGAAACACCGTCGCTGGAAAATCACGCAATTTGTTCGACCGTAAATTCAAGGTCATCAAATTTGTCAAATTTCTTAAAGCACTCTCCGGTATCTCTGTAACCATGTTCCTGTAAATTGACAAGAATTCTACTTTGAGAGGTATAGAGGACGGAATAGTTGTCAAACTTCCTTTGGAACCACAGGACATGAAGAATTGGCTCGTTGTGGTACATTCGCACTCTCTTGGACATTTGCTGCTTGTCCGGCTCAATTCGTTGGAGGCAACGACCCAAAATGTTAATGACAGGACAAACAAACTCCAAACAACTCTGGAAAACATTGTGTCAGGTACGGGAACCTTCGTGTGTTTGCTATCTACGCATTAGAATGACTCGTAGATGAAACTGCTGACCTGAAGAGCTTAAAAGAAAACAACAAAGTGAGGCACGTGTTATCTTCAGTGTATCAAGCACGCGTTGTCTTACTTAACATGAATCTCAACAACCAAAAGGCCCCCCACTACTTTTGCAGACTTCAAACATAACCCCCGCGCAAAGTTTGATAACTAGACAGTTTGGAGTTATTTTGGCTAAGAGCCATCAGGTTGGAAGCAAATAAACCTTATGTGGCAACCATTAGACTTGGATTGAATTTGGAAATCTTTATGCTTGTTTACAGAAGAATTGCATTAATGAAGTTTAATGTCAACTTCATTTACCCACGGACAAAGTAAGACCACGCTCCGCTGGCGTTCTATAGCCTAACATTTGTATACAGGGATTTGTTTGATTCTTGTGTCTAGATCCGCTAACTGCGGCCTTCGCTGAGCTTTTGTGCTCAGAACAGCTAGTGGGTCTCTGTTCACAGTGTCTCCGACCGTCCAAGTAGTATTGTTAACGAGTGGGTGACGATGGTAATTGCTAATCATACGGTCTGAGAATGGCAGATTGCCTAGCCTATAGCATATAATAGTGGCATTACATGGCAAATTTAGCAAATGATATTACAACTTACCTTTCTAAAACTAACATTCGAACCGGAAAGAGGAAAAAAGTAGCTCCGTTTAACCTCGATTGCAGTAAAGATATGTTATCTGGGATTCAGTCTAACATCTTATAAACCGATCAGCACGAAAGTCTCGTTAATTGAGACAGCACGGTCCGTGTATTCCCTATCCAAGGAAAGAAAGCAGCTTTTTTCTCAATTTGTTCTATCGGCTTAGCTTGATAGGCTTTAGCTTTATGGCTGAAGAAACTGCGTTTCAAAGATGCTTTTGTAGTAACAGTCTGCACAAACTGACCTGGATGACACAATAGCTTCGCTAATTGCTTACTAACAAAAGCGTTTTATTATCTTAGATTTCATCTAGAAAGTAAATTGTCAAAACATGGCTCAAGCACAAAAGAACCCCACCTGGGGTTTGGTGCACTTGTAGTCTAAACAAGAAACTCCTACCAGTTCATCGGTCAAAAGATATAAATTTCATTTTGTAAATAAAAACTAAACTCGATGTGTTGATATTGCTTAGGTGGAGGTCTGTTTCAAGTGGTCATTAATTGCAAAACATGCCACTGTAAATCAAAGTTCCCAAGCATAAGTCAATTATACTTGCGTGTAGCCTTCTTAACTAAAATCCTTATAATAACTATTATTTTTATTATTGCATGTGGCCATTTTTTGAATTGCCGCTTGGCAAGTCCATGTTATGGTGGTCAGATTTAGACACAAATAAAAGCCAATTAGGTTTAGAACACTATGACAGATATCGGACCGTAATTAAAAACTCTCTACGCTGATGACCTATTTATAAAAAGTGCTACCGAGATTTCACAAACGACATTTCGTCGCAGAATGGGAGAAAAAGTCCCTTGTCTTATTACTACTGAAATTGTCATTTTGGACCACCCACCACCTCGGGGCAGTTGGCGAAAATAACAGTTTACTCGCTACTTATTGCGTGATAATTGTTTGTTCTGTCTTGCAACATAATTACCAGGAGTCGTTAATAGTTCCTGCAGGTCATCACAAAAAAGACTATAGTTTATTCATTCCAAGCACGCAGTATCTTTCCTATGGCGCCGTTCGTAATTTGAAAAACATTCACATTCTCCCTGTGCACGTCTCTGGGTCAAGTTTTCATCATGTTCTGCGGCGTACAACATAGTGAACGAGTTTGTCTGTGCTTCTACTTCAAAGAAGCTTAATAGCTTTTTTTCAAAATTTTAGTTGTCTTCTTGCCAAGAAATGGAAAAAACATAGAAGTGAATTAATATTAATTTTTATGCCCCTAGACGTTTTTTTAAGACTAGTTAATTAAGTGTTCAATGCACGCAACAACTCGGAAGGGTGTCTATTCCCTAAGAACAGTCTTCACCTAACAGACTCACTTGTCGCCAACTATATGATATAGTCACAAGAAGGAGCTTTTGAAATTTATGACTCGGACTTGGGTCGACTAGTGTCTTTCCTTTGTTGTATTGCTCTGCATCAACTGTGTAGAGCCCCTTTATTGTCTCATTTTCTCTCACCCATTTAGATATTTAATCTTATCACCGGGGTTTGTAGACGGCGACACTCTGGCTTGAAATTGAGCGTCCTTCCGTTCTCCAAATAAACCGCAGATTTCCAAAATGAGACAAAGGTGTTTTAAAACAACAAAAATTTTAAAGGTTGTTACAAGCCTTACAGCTTTTAGACGTTTGTAGAAAGTAACAGGTTAATCCTCCATTTGCGTTTGTTTTCAAAAGAAGGAACAGTTAGTTAATTTCTGTAATACTCCACTTCGGATTAAGTGTTAAACTTAAACTTAACTTAGTACCTCAAACCGTCTAAGTGGATTATGTCGCCGACAAACCATTTAAGTATGTGGTTCATTGCCTCTAAGAGATAACTGCCGTTTAGGGAATAAAATTAGCTCAACATCTGACCCATCATTTCATTTTCCTCCTTGACACTGAAGTGCCTTTTTTTTTCAGTTTTTCGTTTCTTTCATTTGATGCATTACTGCGCCTCTTATCACCGTTTAGTTTATTTTTCAAATCTCGATACTGACCCAGTTTTCGATAATTGAACTAATATTAACCTAATAAACGGCCCTTTTTAGGCGCGTTAAGAACACGCAAAATCCAATTTCCTGTCCCAGAATAGTTTTGAAAAGAGAGTAACGGAAGCAATTCGCAGAAATTGGCTATTTGGTGTCCTTTTGCGGTATCTACTTCAATACAGTCGCTTATGTGTGAGGAGGGTAATTGTGGTCGAAAAGTAAGTGGCACTTTGCTGAGCTTTTTAACTGTTATCATCTTTTGGACTAGACATGTGTTGTTTTTGTCCCTTGGCTTACCAAAGCATGCAAATGAAAATTCGCTTTCTTTCCTAGATCCTGAGACACAGAAGAGATAAAAACTGCTTTTGACATACATTACGTAACCGCTGGCAACGGTCAAGAATAAGCGCATGTTACTTCTTTGTCAGGACTCAGACCAGATGCCCTCGTGAATAGCAGTGCGATTAACAACATGCACTGAAAAGTAGAGTACTCGGAAATAGTTGTGCATCAGTGCGAAGGCGATCATTTGAAAATGGTACTTATATGAGGTCTTCAGGAACACTGATGCAATAGGTAACAGGTTTAACGCCATAAACTTCGCTTCTCACTTCGAAAGAGTACAGAAGTTTTCGACCATTCCTTCAAACTGGACGATCATAAATCAAAACGACACGAGGGGAACGATGTCGTTCAAAAATAAATTCGTGTTTATTGTAAGTCCAGGTGATCAACTTGCTTCAGATTGAACAGAATGTAGGGGTTGCAGAAAAAATTATGGGATATGGTTAATTTTTAAGCTCGGTCGTCGAATTAAGATGTTAAGCATTGGTCACGAGCATGAGACGAGAAAAAGTCTGAGTCCCCTGCAGTGATTTGATCGCCTTCATACAAGTCTCTCTAATCTCCCAGATGTTATGGCGAATCTTATCTAATTTTTGGTCCTATGCACGCACGGTTTTTCCCGTACTTGTAGCAAAAGTATTGTTTGATAGTATAGCATTCTACCCGTTCGGTCGAAATTTCCTAACATGGAGACTGCTTAATAGAAACAAAGGGGCGATCCTTTTGACTACTATTAGAGTTGCGTTAACCATTTGGCACTGCTTATAGAGTCATTTTAGGCAGTCGAAAGTATAAAGGAATTTCAGTTTCTCAGGAGTTACACGTTGCAGATGAATCTTAGACGGCCACAAAGCAACATTCTTGACACTTCTAGGAGCAATTTTCGATTTGGTGTAATTGGAGACTGCTGTGGTTTTACTTTACAACGCTACGTGATTGGTGAAGGCTGAAAGTTTTCTCCAAATTTACAACCAATCGGACGCAAATCTAAAACCATGACTTGATCCGTTGTGTTTTTCCGCGCTTCACGTGATTTTCTTGTTTTAAGTTTGAATTCTCATTGGTTCTTTGCGATATTTCCAATTTTTCTGATTGGACGTTGTTGAGATTGACAAGGTTTGATCTTACTATTGACCAACTGTACCAGAATTTAAAACCTAGCAATAAGCAGGGAGCACGTCACTCATATTAACATTTTAATGACAAAGCTCACCATAGAGTCTCGGTAGCTTTGGGTAAGTCTATGGTTCGATTTCTCATGAGGACTCCGAGAAGTTTTCCATGTTCCATGCTCATGATAAGAGGGAGAAACGTCTGTAAAATTGAACTGCGATCTTCATGTTGGTAATTTGCAACCATAGCGAATTAATCTTCTTTAATATTCTACTTTCATACGTAGTACGAATTCCGATTTTCTGATTGGCGACCCGTAATTATTCCCAACCATCCTTGTTATTTTGTTGTTTATCTTTTCCATCAGTTTTATTGTCTTTCTTTCTCTTACCAAACCAATCCCTCGAGGGTTTCCTTTAAGGTTTCATGTAATTTTTCTTTCTCTTTTTCATGTTGAAATAAACAACTTAGTGTATCGTGACGTTAGGAGCCTAAGTTCATCTGACTATCTTTGTTTATCAGTACCATTTACAATTTTCGGCAATCGGCTTTTGTGCTGTTTTGGCCCAATTCAATTTTGCCACTTAGAGATCATCGCTCTCCCAGTGAGTTCGTTATTAACCATTATTAACCACAATAAACAGATTTACCCAACAACCTTGACCTAGCACCTTCGTGACAAATTTTTTACGTTAACTTGAGGCGCAGCTCACTCCACTACCTCAGACCGTTCTCTTTGTAATTGTACATTTAGAATTTGCAGGCAGGTAGGACGAAAACAAAGCGATTAGGCATAGCACTGAAAAACTCCACTATCGTGGTACACGATTGTGCGAATGTCAAATATAACTCAAGTGTTAGAATGAGCTGATTACCTTGATTCAAAGAGATTGTTGGATAGCATCGTAAGTGTTTTATAAAAATCAAGAGAGTAATGAGGGGTTCACGTGAAAGATATTCCTAACTGTACACCATACTTATGTGGTACACATGAATTGCGCGAGGTCAAATATAACTCAAGAGTTTTAATGAGCCTAACACCCAAGGCTTGGTGTAATGAGACTGTTGTAACATATAGCGGGCTTCATTCTGTAAAAATCAAGAGAGCAGTCAGGTGAACAGATAAGATATAGCTCTAACTGCACACCATACAAATGCAAGTTTTAAATATGGCTCAAAACTGTGCTTATTGCCCTTAGTGTTCTAAGATTGTCGTGTCGGTTTGTTAGCATTATCTTATAAAAGATCAAGCGTGTGCCTAAAAGAACAGACCAATACAAGCTTTGTATTACGACGCACGATATAAATTTGGTTAAAAACAGCTAGGAATTAACCCTATGGGGTCAGAACTGGTTTGCGGTCGCCACGCCTACTTGTTTAAGAATCATTACGTCTACAGTACTATTTACAGAAGGGAAGTGCTAAGACTTCAACTGCTCTACGGAAATCGAAAAAGTGAAACAGTCAAATAAGAGCTGAACACAATATAATTCGACTTCAACACATATAGCTTAGAGGATCATGTGTAACTGAGCTGATCTTTGTTATTGGTTCCATTCAATATTGGCTTGCATATACATATATCCTATTTACTAAAAACACGATCGATTCATTACAGTGACCTCTGACGTTTTTATTTATAAAGAAAGCGGCTTTTAGACCAAAATTGTTACGCCAAGAACCATTTCCGCTGCTATGTTTACAAAAGGATTTTTTTGCGTAATGTCAGAGCATTTTTCAAAAGGAAATATCGACACCAAAACCACAATCGTAGAGCAATTTTGTAGTTTGAAAGGGCACAAGAAGGAGATAAGAAAGGCACATGTTCCACTTGTGTTGATAAATATTGAAAGTAAGAACACACAGCATGTAGGAAATCGCAAGGAATTAAGAAGACAGAGTATTTGAAACCCTAAAGTCTCATACGGCCAGAATGTCTTGACAAACAACGGAAACTTTACTGAAAAATTTGGTCAGGCCAGTGTTAGGGCCATTTTGAACTCGGGTAGTCATAGGCTGTTCTACCCAACTCTCTTACTACTGATATCAACAGCTTTTTTTAATGAATTTGCGAGTTGAAAGCTGAAAACACCGTTTCTACTAAATTCTCAGCTAGATATGTCCTGCATTGCATTGTTGTTATTATTCTTTGCATAGTTTTTATGATGATCCTCTAGTTATTTCTTCAAGTTATAGTTTTCAATGTATTCAACGTGTCTTACCTAACTCGTGTTGATAAGTTCATCTGTGTTACTCTTGGTTGCTATCATGCCGTGGTACACCGACCAAATTCACTTCATATACTTCTAAAGGAAGCAAACATCACAGTAGTTGCAATTTCAATATCCTAAGCTTTTTGTTGCTGCTCGAAATGAGCTCAGGTCACATGACTACCAAAATGCTTAAACTCCATGTGGTCATATGATTCTATTAAATTGATATTCATGACGCGCTGACCATGCCCTAACACGTGTAAACACTCTTTACGTGACACCTTGCTCCACCCAGACCCATTGGGTATTCGTGTTGCACTGCATTGCCATCCTAGTTAAAAGGCCCGGACGTACTGCTTCCAGAAAAAGGCGCCGAGACTCTCTTTATCGCAGTGGTTACCCTTTCAATTCAAGTAATTTTGAATTTCTGCACTTTTTTCGGAGAGAAACTCAGTCGCAAAAAGAGGAATTTTTCATTAGAGTTTTATGACTCACCTAGTGACTTGTTGATGGGACGTAAAAATTATCTCTGCATCGCCTCCCACGAGTTTCCAATCGCTTTATGGAAAGATTTGTCTGTCTCAATGGAGATGGAAAGAAACAGACTAGGAATTCCAATTTCCGTTCTTTAAATGATTTCTCTCTTTTGCACTTTGCACAAAAATACCAATAAACCAATAAAAATGTTGTAATGATACAATTTTTTTCTTGTTTTCTGCAGGAACTTGTAAATCCTAACCTGGAGAGTGGGGTGATTGGCCAATCATCTCTGAGTGCGGAGTGGCTCTCAAAGAATTCTTTCACGCGTCGCAAACGAAATTGGGAGAGCTACGATCCGCCAAAGAATTTGATGTATGTCTTTTGATATAGGAGAAGGAAGGAAGAGGAAAGACGAAACTTGATCGCTGTTCTGTCAATACTCTGCTCTTCTTTCTCCGTCAAAGCGTTTTCACCTCGTCAAATTCTCTAAAGTTTAAAATTTCGAAAATATCCGATAGAAAAAGAAAATTGAAATAAAGTTTCCCGTGGTCCACTCTATATTTTGTGATTTCTCCCTTTCTCTCAGTTTTTTCTACCGAAATATTTGTTCAGCGATTTTTTTAAGAGTAAGTTCTCCATCATGCATTTTGAAAATAATTGTGGTCTGTGGCCTCTCATCAGTTTAATAGGCGTCGTAGCTGTCAGAAACTTACATATGCGTACAAATCAGTCAACAATTTTTAGTGGTTAGAGCAAAGAATGTTATAATTTGCGCAAGATAGCAAGTTACGTGAAATGGCCAAGGAATGTGATGTAAGTTCAACCTGTAAACATTACGATTTCCCACCTCGATGTCCTTTAAAATCGTTTGATGCTTGAATGTAACAAAATCCTCGAGACTTCTACCAGAGACTATCATTTGAAAGAGCTATCTGACCACTTTGATTATTTTGGTGGAAAACTGCGGTTTCGCTAACATTTGTGACAAAATCGCGCGTGACAAAATCGCGCGTGACAAAATCGTTCGTGAACTTGTCAAGAGTCTTGTGTAGTCATGCTTCATTTGCTTTCTTACAGCTCACTAAGACACCAAGATTAAAGGCAAAGATATGATATGACAGTATGTTAACAATATTCAATTGCTTTTTCAAAGGGAGAATCCCGACTTAAATAAAAGGCTGCGAATGTTCAGTACTCTAACAGCTGGAAAGTTCTTTCTTAACGGGGTTGGCGATGAAGTGACATTCAAACTTTAATTTCTCTTTTCTTTTCGTTATTAAAAAGACAAATTTTACTAACGCAAGGTAGAATTGAGGTTTACCCTTTCTCAATTTAACGGGAAATGTGCTTAGTAACGAAAAGACTAAAGCTCAAAACACTCGCAGCATTCAGAACTATATTTGGTTTCAACGTTCCGGCTAGACTTGCAATGCAATTTAAGGCATTAATCGTGGCTTTGCGTTATTAGGGCAGGTTAACCACAACAGAACCCCTTCCGTTGATCCATTGACGTCACTGCAGAAAGTTGTTTCTCTCAAGTGGTTTCGCAATATATTGGTCTCTGTCAATTGGGGTTTTAGAACTTAACGTGGTTTGAGGCCCACGATAATCGGGTTTTGAAAACCGCAGTTTATGCCAACACTGGATATGAAATAAAAAGTAACGTAGTACCACAACGTATCTGTGTTATCTTACATTGGCGAGGAAATGAGAAAGTATAAAGGTGACTCTTCAAAAAGATATAAAGAACTGTGTTACTTCTGAATTAATTACGATCATTTAATGGGGTTATTTCACTTCCAGTTGGACAAGAGCAGGCGTCGTTTTTTGTTTTGTCAATTCAGAGTGACCATGCCAAAATTTTGTTATGCTGTGACGCGACGGCCATCATTTCTGAGCACGTGACGATCTAGTTTTCAATAAAAGTTTACAGTGCGGTAATACGCCACTTACAACAGAAAGTCGCATTCGTGAAATATTTCTGACAGGCGGTGTTCGTTGGGAATATCCTCGATCATGTTTTTTTTTAATTATGACTTTTTATAATTTTTTTAGTGATTTCTTGTCTGTCTTTTTTATTTTTACTGAGAGAAATCTAAGATATCAGTAAATTGAAAACACTTGCGATTACAAATTTATACATCCTTTCATTATTTAAGAGAATGGCAACTATTCAGAAGATGAGAGATTATGGATTCAGCATGCTTACCTTTAAGTAGTTAGTTAACCATAACTAAACACGCAGTATATTCGATCACCATCATTAGATATAGCCAAAACTGTTCTACCGCCAAGTGTATCATATTTGTCGAGCTAAAACTACAAAACAGTTATCTCACCTGAAATCGATGTTATCAGCAAATAATGGAGATATTCCAATCACAACGAGTACGCGAAATCCCCTCTCTTTTGTATCTAATATACCGATGCTTTCTGAAAGCAATTTAACTGGGGTTATTGTTATGTACGAGCTATTCGGGAGATAACAGCCGTATCACTTGCAAGGGAGTTGACGACTTAGGAAATGAGAATGTAAAGATAAATTGGGCGCTACAGCTTATCTTGGTCGCCATCTGATATTCTTGAGTACTAATGATATTTTTCCAATTGGCGAGGATAACATGATGGTGAACATTAAAGGGATCATGTCGTTATCCCTTCCCACTAGCGAAGAAAGGGGATAATTTCGAGCTATTGTGTCACAATTATAAAACGGTTATCAGTCATCACAAAATAGACGCACGTTCATTGGTTTTCTTCAATACCAACTGAGAATTAACACTGAATGCGTGCAGCTTGAGAAGGAAGTGCCGCGATCTGGAGGAAGCCGGCCATTTATCAATTACCACAATCGCGCTAACAAGCTGCAGATTTAACTCAATGCCTGTCCCAGCCACGAAGAGGACTTGAGTCTTTTTTCTGAAACATCTTAATTCGGATAATTGGCTTTTAGGAATAGTGATTTATTGTTACAGTTCTTCTTACAGTTAATCTTTCCCGTTCTTTTCCTGAATTACATTTTTCTCATGTTGGCGGTCACAAAGCTAAACATGTTTGATTCAACAGCTTATGATCATCAAGGTTCCCGTTAAAATTTTGATCAAATCTTTGTCTTTAATTGTCTTAGTAGAGTATTGTTCTTTTTAATTCTCCTTAATTCTTGTTAAGACACAACCGCACATAGACTATAGAGTAGATCTAGTCTTACTGCCAAATCTAACCTTTGGCAAGATAGCACTTATGCTCTCTTGCCTCTGGCTATGTTCCTAAGCGCTTTCATTGTTCTCTTATAGAATGTAAATCATCTTCGGCGCGCCTTTGTGAGAATGGAGAGCGACTTCCTCTGCACAAAATTGACTTGCAAATGACCTAGCTTTCCGCAGGCTCATCAGCATGGTCCTGGATACGAACTAAAGCGCTCTTTATTTCTTCCTCATGATATTTCTTCCTTATTTTCTACAGATCAGTACAGATGATCGTGCGAATCATCTTCTTTGAAACATTTGTCTCTTTTTAGGTTTATCGTTCCTAGATATGTCAGAATAATAATATCTGTCTGTTTGAAGAGGAGCACTTAATTTAACACCTAAACAAGGCTGTGAAACCCCCCTGAACTCACATAACTATTTGACGTGTAACATCTCCTCGCATTTCAGTAAATCCAGCATGTAAGAGATGAGGATAAAAAATCTTTCAGCTAAACTCTCTTAATCAATTTAAAGGGAAAATAAAGAAGATCCAAAGGAGGAATACTCATTTGTTATAAGCTAAGGGTTAAAGAGCTACTTCACGGTTGGTGCATTCTGAAAGATTATTTTGGGCGACATTTTTTCAAGATGTCATTCACAATCCTAGTAAATCTTTTCCATCCTTGCCCATTTTCGTTCCCTCTTTGTTAAGTGTGACCTCCATAGTGATCCTCATGCTTCCCGTGTTTATATTTTGTGGTTTTCTTCAATTTACGATAACCTAAAAAAGTGCAGTAATTGGAGCGAAATTAATTGAGATACAATAAGGTATGCATATGTGGGGTCTGACAAAAAAAACTATTATTAATCACGCTACAATCAAAAGGGATCAATTAAAGTCAATTATTGCATTGGTTTCCTAAGGCTTTTAATATTTTAAGCTGGCAACACAGAACACGTGACTAACAACATCTTGTTAAATAACTCCAGGAACCTAACTATGCTGTTCATTGCCAGGTCGCACTCGGTTTATTTTTTTGTCGAAAATATGGTCACTACAGCTCCACACTTTATTTTAATTCTTCCGGTCGGATGCACTTTGATTAGCTCGACTGTAAGTTCAGGGCTTAAAAATAAACCCAGAATAGGCAAGGTCTAAAGCTAACCCACACACGAGATCGAGATTGTTCAGCAGCCTTCACGTACACCTGTTCATCAATCATAAGTCAAGTTTGAAACGTCTGCTGCCGTTTATTTCCCTCGCAATGATTAAAAAACGCGTTACATATGATGTTGAAGACCGCTGCCATGCTACCATGTGTTCATTGATTTAACTTGTTCATGTTACGGTTCATGGCCAGACGCGTCATAGGTTATCCTGGTTATCTGTTTCCACACCGGCGAGGCCAGTTTGTCTCGTGCCGTAGTTTTCTACCAACCAACAGACAATTATCGTTGAAATTCAAAGCTATATTGGAAAACTTACAGAAACATTTCTATATCTCTTTTATCTGGAAATCCACTGGGCAAAATTTTCGTAATGAACGAAAGCGATCTCCGCAGTAATGAACACAACCGACTTAAGCAGTAGTGAAAATAAAACCTGAAAAAATTCATGACTTTTTTTCAGGCCTTAAATCCAGTCCTGCTTAAGTCGGTTGTGTTCATTACTGCGGAGATCGCTTTCATATTCATTCCTTAAAAACCGCAATTCACATACACGATTTTCATATGTTCAGAGTCAAAATTTTAGCAATGTTTGTTTCAGTAGAAGGGAGAAACAAAGCTAAGTCCTAAAGTGTCTCAACAGCTCTGGATGAATTATAGACAATTTTGTGGACTAATTTACGAAACCTGCATAACATTACATTAGAGGAAACTATGGATGTTTTCTTTAATCCTTTCACTCCCAAGATTTATTAGTAATTCTCCTTACTTTCTGACATACAGTTCTTATGATGCAAGTTTGGAGAATTTAGTATCAGATCAGCTAACAATCCCTTAACTGATATTTTTTTTAATTCCCATCACTTGTCTGCTTGATATTGTATTGATATTGCAAGGAAAGGTTATTTTCTCAGTCACTTTGTACAGGATTCTGTCTTCTTCATTATCAGACTGGGCCACATGTAAATAATTCTGTTTAGAGCTTTTCCCTTTTTTTTTTTTTTTTCTCTTTTGGGGTGGAGGGGGTTAAAATTTAGAAATTGACTTCTCTGACTGGACAGTTCTGACAGATAACATAATATTAATAATGGCCTGTCAAGAAAGAATCTTACTTTTCACCAACTCTGATCACATAATGCAGCAACCATTGTATTATAATCCCTTTAGGGAAAAGGATTGTCAGACATTATGAACTCGAACGACATTCGTTCGCCTATATGTTGTTTTACACAGCTTGCATGTGCTGTTATTGTCACTTTGCTCTGTTTCTTTCAGGAGACATGATCGACACATAATGTGCTGGCATGGCAGGTGAAATATGGATTGTGATGACAGATCCTGATCACATAACACACATGAAACAGTGGGTTTCTTTTTTATGAAGTTTTTTGAAGTTTCTGAAGTTTTTGGTGCTGGCCTCTTAAGTCTTTCTCCCAAACCTATTAAAGCACAACATAGTATTAGTGGTCATAATTTCCTTAACAGTAATAAGGGGTCACAGTTCTCAGTAGGTTTGGAAGCAATTTAGATGTAAACATCTGCTTTTGGGGAAAATGAGAAAATGGACAAATTTTGAGCTTGGTCATCAAAACAGAAAGATGTTTTTAAAATGTTGGTCAGAGTAAGTCATGAGGGTTTGTAACCTAGCGAGTGCTGATTTTTTTCAACTGCATGTTTCACCAACTAAGCCACAGAGATCTCAATAGTAACAATGAGTGGCAAAAGTCTTAGCATGCTAAACTAGTGTTTGAATTTCATCTCCCCAAGTTATTCAGGGGAAAAAGGAGTACTTTAAAGTAACTTATTACAGATTTAAGATTTCATTTAAAAGACTTGTGTTTATTTGGGTTGAGTGTAGTGTTGTCTAAACTACCTACAAAGGGGAGATGGACCAATTACTTTGGCCACTCATTGTAATTAGGCCACAAACTTGGTACACTGGTGATAAGGGTTCTGCATCCTGACTAAATTTTGAAGAGGATGATAAATTCTAAGCTCAGACATTGATAAAAGAAAATGAAAAACATTTGTTCCACACTTGTGAGAAAATTTTTGTCTCATTTCATTGTCAAAAAATACCATCTTTCCTAATGTAATGTTTTATCAAATTATCATCGTTTTGTATTTTCAGTCAAATTAACATTTCAACTTTGATTCACAATGTCCAAACAAACAGCTTGCCAAAGCATGATACCTTTGCTTGTTTCTTCAGTAGCAGGTTGTGTTACTGTTTGTGTTTCGTGATTGACTGGTCTATTTCTTGTAAACTTGTGAAGTCCTTGGAGTGTCAGATTAACAGCTGAATCAAGACTTCTAGTAACTGCCTCCTCATGTCCAAGTTCCACTTCTACCAAACAAAGAGGAGAAAAAAACAAACCTTTTTGTAATTTTATCTTCAGTTGTTTTTATTCCTTTACACTCAATGCCAGTATTCATATCCTCCATACTTTTTTCTTTACATTTCCTAAAGTGCTGACCCAGAGAATTTGTTTAACGTCAAGGAGTTTCTTTAGTTGGTGATCATTTTCTTTCTTCTTCTCATCATGCTAGTCACCCTTAGGAGTTAAAAGGTTGAAATAAGAGATAATTTTACACTTAAACAAGGTAGTTCAAGTTCTTGCATAAAAAAATAGTTTCTCATACAAACCACTCCTTTTTGATAGGCCAACATATAGCTACTAGATGACCAAAAAAAAAATTGAAAGAATAATAACAACCACCCCATGATTCAACCCTATCACTCCCAAAGTGACCAAACTACAATTTATCCTTGTAGTCTCATTGCTCTTCAAAGCAAGCAGAAAGCTAAGACGAGGAGAAAAAATTATTAACTAGTAAGTAAATGCATGATTTTGAATTTTGAATTTAGAATAAACAACCATGAAAAAGTTCCAAAGGTAACACCACTAGCTGCACCTGTTCAGGGTACGCGCACTCTGTGCTTACTGTGATTTATACCAAATTACATTACAATGAAAAAAATCATGTGATTCCTTCTTGATAATATACATGAAAAAAAAATTGTACATAGCTTTTCAAAATTATACAGAAGCAAAGCACTCAAATCACACGCAAATATAAATTATTCAAACCCTACAAATTTCACTATGCATTTAATCAAAACCATATTCAATCAAAACAAATATTTTCTCCCTTTTTTATAACTTTTTTGGCAGCAAAAAAATTCAAAGCCCAGCTAAACAATTTTTACCACCTTTTGCCCTGTATTAACTTTCTTCTACATTGTACCACCTTCAAATTGCATTCCTTTTTGCCAATGAGAATGAATAAATTTTTTAATGTATTTTAAGACACAAATCTCTCAAGCCAACATCAAACAAAATTTAGGGAAAGAAAAAACCAAATGACATAGTAAATCAATTTTGAAGAGGTTCATGAAGGAAGTACCTTTTTGTTCTGACTTGTGCTCACAGTTATTTGGAACCCTTTGCTGATATCTTGCACCAAATAAAGGTAATTCAAGATGAGAACCTCTGACTTCACTGCTACCAGAAGGGGCTTTTGCATGACTGTCTTCTGAAGGTCCCTTATTTGCTTTCAGTAATTTACTTTTAGTTTGATTATTTTCTCGAAGTGACACAGTCTCACTTCCAACTGTTCTCCCATGAACAGAATTATTTAGTCCTGATGACAGAAGGAACTTGTCAATCCTTACTTTAAGTAGACTATTTGGTAGTGGCTTGGAAAATTCTGAGAATAATTTTCCAGTAAATGGGTCAGATGGTAATCGTCCCCAGGTTCTCTCTGCCGTAATGTGCTTTTCAAGTGTAACTGAGTCTATATTGTGACCAGATGGGAGTAACAAAGGCACTGTCATGATTTCACATGTAATCGGGTCAATGAAGTCATCTGGAATGGGGTTACTATTACAATTTGTAGCAATGATTGATCTACAATGTTTAGAATCTGGCTTCATTATGTGTTCATCCTCTGTGGCAGCAGCCTTACTATGTACGCCTGCTTGAATTTTTTCCTGGACTTGTAAGGCATATTCTAAAACTCCTGGCTGGCAACAAGCAGATGGTTGTCCCCAAATTTCAACTTTGCCAATAGCTGGTACACTTGAGCCACTTAATCGTGCAATCTTCAATGCTACATGAGTAACCTTTCTAAGGAAGGATAATCGCTGAAATTCTCCTTGCTGAATATCTGATCTTCCTACTGGGCGTATCCCTTGAACAGGAAACCTTTCTTGAAACAATTTGTTTTCCATATGAAATGTTCTACCTTCACTGTCATTAAGCCAAGCAACTTGTGTAAAAAACTGTGAATGCTCACCTTTCACAGATGTAGGGGTTACATTTAATTCATAACTATGGTGATGGGTGACAACTTCTTTGGGTGATTGTTTCTGACAAGTTTCGGCTGTACTTCGCTGACAATTTTTTCTTTTATATGAGCTCAAAAGGAGGCCGTTGTTAATTCTTTGCATTTTGGAAGACACTGTTGATTTATGACTGGTTATGTCACCATTCACGTGAGGATCGTTTTTTGTTGCGATTCCCGCCACCAAAACAGCTATACCAGATGAAATTTGAGATCCAACTTTGGGTTTGATGATCATTGATTCTACGTGAACTGGAAATGGAAGTTGAAAGAGTAACAGAGTTGGAGGCTTGATAAAATGAGCAGCCAAAAATCCTCGTGAATTTTCTCTTAAATCTGGGCTTATGAGGTTTTGGACAGTGTATCCATCGGAGCTAACTACATCGCAGTCAGCTATGGGCTTAAAAAATGGATGGAGAAAATTGACGTGCATCTTTGAAAATCAAGCTTATCCTCTGTAACCAAGCCTTGCTCAGCCTCAGTAACCAGGCTATCCAAAATACAAGATGGCGGCAGTAGATAACCCTCTGGAGATAGCAGAAGTAGTAGAAATTGTTCTTCGTTTCCTCCCGGGAAGGTGCGTTTCAGTCGCTGCACAGGTCTGTCATCTCTGGTGTGAAACAGTGGAAAGGATTCGGAGATCAAGAAGAAAATGTGCCGTCTATTTATCTCCAGTTGGCTCAAGCTTCTCAGAATTTTCCAAGGAAGCAGTGGACTTTATAAAGCAACAACAAGTCGAACCAAGAGCTTTGATTCTCTTTTCAGGACAGCTTCCGTCATCCAGCGCGTCTTTTATCAATAACTTTTTGCAGTCAGTGCGAAGCTGTCTCCCAGTGAACTGTCCGTTGATTGGCTGTACTGGTCTTGGGGTGATCGGATCAGATGAAAGGCGACGAGGTCAGCCGCGAGAAATAGAGAATAAAGCTGGCTTGTCTCTTTTGATGTTTCCTCGCTGTGATGGCCTTGAGATCCGGGACTTCCATATTCCTCTTCGCAACAAGTATAAGAGAATAAGTGGTGTCAAATCATTTCTTCCTGATATGAACCTGCCGGTTCAGTTGGTGATAGTGTTAGCTCATCCTTTGTCTCTGGGTAAACTTACGCGTTTGACCATGGCATTAAGGTCGAAGTATGGCGATGACGTAAGATACACTATCAAAATTTCATTTTAACTGTAGTGATCATTTGTAATTGTCTTCTTCTAATCTTCACCCGTTACCCCTCAACACTCCTCCTACATCTAATCTTCCTCTCTCCCCCCCCCCCCCCCACGACTTCGACAAACTACAGGCATTAATTGGTGCAAAATTTTTTTTCTTTGGAGCTTAATGGATATCTGCGCCTGAATGCTAGGTTGATAACATAGAGAAATTTCCAACTTTTCTGAATTGTAATTGCGCCTCAGGACAATCTCCGACCTTACGTACCCTCCTAAAGCCTTTCCAGCTTTCTTTTCATACATCATGCACACACAAGCAGGTTGTTCAGTGTTTCTGTGTTACTGTGTCACCTTAAAATAATATTACTCTGGGCTTTTTAATTCAAAAGAACTCTTCATTGCCCACCTTTCATTGGAAATAACTTTCCTTGCACAGCAAGAAGCATGGAAATTGAATGCAATATGTTGTATGATCACAAGACCCAAAAGTGCATCAAAAAGTGTATCCCAAACCGAGAACGCGATAAAGATTAGGTCCAGTAATAGGCTTAGATGAAAACCGGTTCTACTCTTCTTCTTGTGTCTTACAAATGTGTTGTTACATGACGTTTTAGGTGGTTATTGTCGGGGGCTACAGTGACAGTTATTTATTCTACAACACAGAAGTCACGACTCGAGAGATTATTGGCCTTGTCTTAGCTGGAAATTTACAATCGTCATCAGTAATCATAACAGGAGGCACAAAAATGGAATCTACAGATAATCTCTATGATTCAATTCACAGACTTGACAGCTCCAGTGTACCGAAAGAAGACAGTTTTAGTTTGATGTTTTCATGCTTTTCAAGGGGTATCATGACGTATGGATATGAAAATGCCCAGTCGTTGGCATTTAACGATACATTTCCTACCAACCCTCTCGTAGGATTTTTTGGAACAGCAGCGTTTGGATGTGACAGGGAAAATTTGAAGGCTAGAGGTTTAAAGCCAGGAGGTCGAGATTTCTTACACGTTGATGCAACGGTGCTCTGTTTAACCTCACTGGCACTGTAACGAAAGACTCTTTAAAAGAGTCTAGGGTTAGTTCGTTGCGGTTTATTTTAAGTCTTCGTTCAGTTCGGCGAAATGGCATAGAGAATTCGTAAGGTGGGTTTTCGAAGTTGATCAATCCATCAATGTCTTTTTCCAACACCTTAGGGTATACTCTGTTTTTCAGACGCTGTATGTATATTTCACTCGACTAATACAGCCTTTACCGTGACGCCGTGTGCGGTTGTCGATATAGCTTATTTTACTGAAGAGGACTCCTTTGTCCTTTACTTCTACCCTCTAAGCAGGCTCCCGTGCAGATTTTTTCTTTTGGCAAGAAACTGTTGTACTGCGTTGTTGTACTTATTTGATAGTCAACAATAAAGGTAGATAGACCGCCGTAGCGAATTTTGACGTGTCAAGGGTATCCGGTCAACTTGCCGCCATAGCAAACTCGCCTCCACCACGCCATCAGTGGCAAAATTGGCTTAGACGTTATATGTAGTGTCTTAATTACAGAATGTTAAAAGCAGGAAGAATAGCCAGTTTCAGTGTGATATGAAATGGATATCACGAAGATTATGACCAGTTTGCGTGCAGCGAAACCTGCGTGAATTTCGCAGACAGACTTTGGCCGATGTTAATGAAATTGTGTGAAACTTATAAGCTGAGATGTAGAAGTATAGTGCAGAATTAGGCGCGTACAAACGGCGAAAGTTTGCGAAAAGGAGCTCGGCTTGCCTAACAGCTTGTACCCAGCCCCAGAGAAAATGGGAATCCTCCCTGTGTAGATGGACGAGGTGATCTGGATACATTTAAAAATAAACAAGATGGCGGGTTGCGAGCATTATGTAAGGAAATGTTCTTTCCTGGCACCGTGTTGTGGAAAGATTTACCCCTGCCGCTTTTGTCATGACAATGCTGAGAAAACCCATGAACTAGAGAGGAAGAGTATTCAACAGATCAAGTGCAATCAGTGTGATAAACTGCAAGCTGTGGTCTCACATTGTACAGAATGTGGAATCAAGTTCGGATTTTACTTTTGTGAAACTTGCCGTCTCTATGACGACCGGGATAAGGGCCAGTTTCACTGCGATCTTTGTGGAGTTTGTCGCGTCGGAGGCCAAGAAAACTTTTTCCACTGTTTAAGGTGTGATATGTGCTATCCAAACAGTATAAAGAGATCTCACGTCTGCATCGAGCAGAGCTCGAGAGCGGACTGTCCGATTTGCATGGAGGGCCTACACACCTCTCCTGTTCCTTGCCAGGTGTTGAGATGTGGCCATTTATTGCACCAGACGTGTTTTCAAGCGTGTTTAAAGTCACAACTACGGCTCTGCCCTCTGTGCTCGACATTGATGATTTGAATTTGAGATTGAAAAATAAGAACAGAGTCAATTTGGATCATAACGTACAATAGTTGAGGATCGATGGCAAGTGTGGCATGAAGAGCCAAAATAAAACAGCCTTCAAGTCACATTTTACCAGTTATGTGTGGGAGCCAACATTACCTTAAATGCAGATATTGAAGGAGAGATTTTTGAATAACCCCATTCTATTCTAAAGGTAGTATCAGTCTTAAAGGTAAACTATTTTTTGCGCAATTATTTTGAGAAGCTCATTTTCTGGTTGTGAATAACCTACTAATGCTTTATTTGGCTCTTCTTTTTGGATATGTGTACCTCTTTTTCTTTTTGAGTTATTAAAGAAGAAGAGAACAGCATAAATAGTGTCCTGTGATTTCCCCTCCAGGGGTGGCACCTACCTCTTAAAAGCATCTATAGGGAGGTCTCCTTACTACCCCCATGAGGAAGATTTTATTTTGAGAGATTTAGGTTAGTGATCTTCCAAATGCAGTTTCAAGTCATTGCAAACATGCTCTCACAAGCTATTAAGCTAAAGACTTTCAACCTCAGCAAAAGTTGTTCTTATATAGCATACCTACCCTAGAAACATCATTTATCAGTGCCTATTTTGTATTTAAATTAAGGAGCTTTCAGTTTATTGACAATCAGTTTGTTTAGCTCTGTTTGATATAAATATTGAAAAACCTCTCTAAAGAAAATGTACAGAAACTTTTGTAACCCAGTACTTTTTACTAGTTTGTGTGAATTGATGGCAGTGTGCACAATGTTGAGAATATATGCTTGTGAAAAAACCAGTCAGCCAAGCCTTAGTATCTTTAAAACTAGAATCCGTAGAGTTGACCTGGTCAGCCTAGTGGAAGACAGTGGCAACTGCTGCAATCTTTGCAGCACGTGATTTTTTTTTAATTATCTGCATGGTACAAGTATTTTTATGTTATCTAAACATTGTTAATATTTCTGAATATTTTTAAATTTTAATGCATAGTTTATCGGCTATATTGTTACTTATTATGATACTGTACATAGTTTTTTCTATTAATTTAGTAATAGTAGGTGTCCCCAATTAGCTCTATGAGCTAAATACATTGACACGGTAATAAAGATTTTATTATTATTATTATTATTATTATTATTATTATTATTATTATTATTAGTAACTGGTGCAGTATATTACACTTTGTTTGGAATTATACTTCTCAAATATTTTTAAATAACTAGATTGCAATAATAGGTGTCTGACCGTACATACTGTTTCCTACCAAGACACATCAGTTCTGCAATGTTAAAGCTCTTCTCTTGTGAGTATAATGCTCTTTAGTTCCTTATGATCTCTAAGCAAGGCTTACAGTAATTATTTTTATCTTTGTGTTGTTAATATTGGTCAACAACGTTTTGCTAAAAGCAGAAACATGCAGATGAATCACAATGATCTCTGAACAACAAGGCCTTTTGATTGATGCCAGTAAAATGTTGTTTTTTTTGTATGAGAAGTTTTCTTTTTCTTTTTCTTTTAATTAAAACAAGTGAGAATAACTACTAGTAGCAACTGGAGCCCGAAAGGGAAAGTCATGGACAGGACACTCAGACCCATGTAAGGCACTTACCTGAGGAAATGATAACTTGAAAATATATTTTAAAATACATAAATATAAACAAACTAAAAGAAAATATAATAATGGTTATATGGACAACCCACCCTATGAATAGTAACAGCAAAAATGCAGCTTGTAGTATGTGTCTTGAATTTCACTTCTTGCATACTACTGAAAGGTAAAGAAATAAATTCACCAACTGAATTTAAAGAAGGGTTTACAAATATACTTAAAGAGTGAAAAATTGCATGGTATTTTGATTGTTTACATGTATAGGTAGGTGAAGAATTTCTTAGGTAATATTATGTGGTGTTTAAATGACCTCAGCTGTCATCTTGTTCGTTTTAGCTTTTTTGTATAAAAGTAAGGTTTTAACCAATGACATTTTAAGGCAAATAAAACAGAATTTCAATTGAAAGCAACTGTATTTACTTATTTTAAAGGACCACCACCATTGGAAGCAGCTGTATTAAAACAAATTTCACAGTTTAGAATGAATAACTTTTTCTTACATCAATCAAAACTCAAAAAGAGGTCATGGAAATTGGTATGAATGTTGATAAACTCCATTCTTTGCTTGGGTTATGTTAAGGGAAGGTGAGATAAGATTAGTCCATTCTTCCGGGGCTGAAAATAATCAGGACATGGAATAATTTCATGAAAATAATATTTTTTTCCAAAACATGATTTAGTTTACTATACTAAAAAGCATGCAAAGGAAGATTACACTGATCCATTGCCCAGACAACTTCTTTAGGACATTCATGTTTTTTGTCCTCTCAGTGAAATGAAATCACCTATTGTATATCTAACTAAACTCGCTGAATAACTATAGAAGGCATTCAGGAAAAGATTTGAACACAGCTTGAGAAAATACTGTCTCTTCTTGCTAATATCTGTGCAAGGGAGTGATTTTTCTCGCGTTTTAAGATCATCAGACGTAAAAAATTGGCAACTTTTTGAGATATTATCAGTCGGATACGTCGCCTTTAGTTATTCGAGAAAGATCAATCCCCAGGAAGCAGACATAACAAAGGAACGTTAAGACACAGGGGTCCACTTTACATTACAAGTCACGAAGAAGAAAGGGTAGAAACGCGAAGTAAGTGAACAATACAAAGCGGAAAAAGTGATTAATTTGCCTAAGTTTAGTACGATTACTCATTATTGGTTGATAAAAGATTAGCACGCACTGATTTTTTTATGATGATGTGACTTCTTTATATAATTTTTTTTATTACTTTATTCTTTTAGCCTTTGGAGGCGAAGGGAAAGAAGCCAAACAATCAAATAGAGTTGCTCTAATAACCAGTGAAGTATCAATACTACTGAGATCAGTTATTTTCTAAAGGCTGAGTAAAATTGACCAAGTGGCACCACCATGACGATGCGATTTTGGAAGTTTTTCGCAGTTTGTTTTGATGTCGGTTTCTACTGCGTCACAATCTCTTGAATGATATGTAAGCTGACAGAATGAAATTCGTTTTGCGGACGAAATTCGTTATAATTCAATTCATATGTTAAATATGACTATTCAGTGTTGTCAGGTTGTTCAAAGATCGCCAACTGTTGTGGCTCCGGCCTGAAAACTGCATTGATGCTCTAATGATTGCGAAGGAAATATTAATAATTAATTGCCGGATTAATGTAAAAAATTATATAGTTTCACTTTATATTTAAATTCATGGTTTAATATTTATAGTTTTGAAATTGGTAATAGATCATTCAGTCTTCACAAAGTTCTTTAGTTTCCTAGCTAGTAACTAACTCATATTTTCCTGGAAGCAGTGTATTGATAAAACAACAACAAATGGTCTACAACAGTGACGTTGTTTCTTTCATTTATTCCCTTCACCAGTGGTTTTGTTGGATTAGTCAGTTGAGAATGACAATCAATGGCACTCGTGATACAGTTTGGCTAGCAATTTTTGTCTCCTTCATTTGCACAATTATAGGTGGTGTCAAATTGTTTAAAATATCTGGCACCAATCTCTTGTTAACCTTTACTAGATTATAAAGAAAGTGCAACCTATAGAGTTCTAACTTCGGTTCAATATCATTCGCTAGTAATTTGTTTGACGCAAACATTTCTGAATGACACTAAATCAGCGTTAAGTTGTAATATTTCAGATTATTTTTGCTTTAGGAGCTCAAAGCGAAGTTCACTGTTTATAATAACCAGCTATCATGGATAGTCAAATACATCAACAATTTCGGTGTTCACCTGAAGTAAATATTATCGCGTGAATTCTCAGCCTTTACTGACGTCATTCTTTGCGATATTGAGCTCCAATTTTATTGCAGCCTAAACAAAGCATTGTGGTCAGTTTAGACAGCGAATCTATAGAAGCTAACCACGATGTCTTTGTTTGCCTTCGTCATTGTCGCTTTGTTTAGATACAGAACGCGTTAATTGTCAAGGACTAGCCATAAAATAAAATTATGAATGTTCCGCTCCATGGCCATTTCACTCTTTCTCTTAGGTGGGAGTATCACGCTATGTTTATGATGTTTTTGACGACAAGCTCATGAAGATAGCTCCAAGTTCCCACAAAGAAAACGTGATTTTGAAAATATGGGGAGTCGTAATAGAGTTTGTCCAATACAAAACGATGAGAAAAGTGAAAATGAAGAAGGTAGCCTGCAAGAAACATGTCCTGTTTCAAATGGTTTGGCAAACAGTTTTGCTTCACACTTCTCTGCCGTGGAGTTTTGTGGTCAAATTGCAAGACTCGATTCATCCTTGAGTCACGACCAAAATGCTTTAGCGGAGGCAAGTACATGTGAAACTCAGTCTCGACCTCCCTCCAGAGTTTCCCCAATGGAAGACGAAGCAAAACGGGAAAATGAGCAAAATAGCTCGCAAGAAGCTGCCCATCATGTTTCGAATAGTTCGGCGAATGGCTTTACTTCTCAAGTCTCAGCCGTAGAGTTTCGTGGTCAAATTGTAAGACTTAATTCTTCGGTGAGTAAAAGTGCTTTAACAGTGCAAAGTGATCTCCCTGCTCGTCCTCCTTCATCACCGAGTTCCTACACGAAGAGAAGGAATAGTGATTATGTTTATGTTGAGAAAATGCTGAAAGAGATAAACGCATCTGCAGGCGTTGATTCGTCTTCAAGAAGTAGAAAGGAGAGTGTCCCTGCCTATGAGCCCATTTTGGAATTTGCGGTCGATGGGACTGCAGAACAGAACGAAGAGGACGGCAAGGGACAAGAACCGAGCGAGAGTGGAGAGGAAAGCATTGGAAGGACAAAAAATGAACCATGTTTATCTAAAGCAGAAGAGCCGAATCAAGCTCTACTGAAATATTTCGTCACGCTATCAAGCTCGAGCGATTGCAATGATTCGCTGGATTTAGGACACATTCAATCGCTGTTACTTGAAGGAGCGTGTGTGAATACATGTGATCGCTTTAGTCAAACGTTACTCCATGAAGTGTCCAGGAACTGGGGGACAGATGTAGCGCAGTTTTTCATCGATAAAGGTATATCACACCTACAATAAAACCAAATGATTGAAACTAATTTGAAAAGAATTGTATCAAGAATAGATAGACAGGGGAAAAAAAGAAAAAAAAGGAAAAAATAACTATTATCAATTAATATTCTCCACTCGATTCCTGTAATTATACCTGGCAGTATTTGATGATTTCATTGTACATAAATATTTTTTACACCTCTGTGTTTTATGTGGACATAACCTTGCTGATATCCTTAAACCATACCATGAACTTCGGTATTCAAATGCCGTAAAACCTCTGATTAACTCATTTACCCCATGCGACCAGAATGTGAGAACCCTCATTAGTTTTAAATTGTAGTTGAAACTTTTTCAGCGTAGAACATATCCTAATAACTTACCAGCTCCCGCAGGGTATCAAAAGCTATTTGGTTGTTCTCTTACAAAAGATTCGACTGTAAAAGCGATCTTACGATGCTTATCTCATAATTACCAATATCTTTATCTTGATAAGGTATACCTTCTACTCCATCTACTCATCTAATTTTGAAAATCTAGTTTCATTTTAAGAACTCGTCAGATGGTTGCCATTCTTTTAGTCTTTTTCGCTCCTTAGTCACTTCTATACTTATGTGATTAAATTTTCTTTTCATTTTTTACGGGAACAAAAAATTTATTGTTCTAGTGGCATTTGTTTTTCAGGCGCAGACGTCAACAGTGCCGATGATTTTGGACGGACTCCTTTACATGTGGCAGCTTCGGCTGATTATTCCGAGATGGTCAGATTTCTTATCGAAAATGGAGCTGATATTGACTTGACAACCAATGGAGAGAAACAAACTCCTCTTCATTTTGCGGCCAAAAATGAAGCACCACAAAGTGTTAAAATTCTTTTGGCTTACGGTGCGGAGTTGGAAGTTCGAGACTACAAACAACGCACCCCATTGCAGGTAGGGTCATTTTTACTTTATGCAGTTTTGCTGTTTTATCATTTTCTCTTTTGTTTCGCTTCGTTTTTTTTTATTTTAATTTTTCTTTCTTTTCTTTTCTCCTTCGCTTTCAGTTCGATCGTTTGTCTCAGATTTGAGTTCGTCTTAAGTTTAGTTCGTCTTTATTTATTGATCACCAGACGGAGATGTGATTGCGATATGCTTTGTCCTTTAAAGCCAGCTTACGGATGGGTATTAAACATATTTAGATACAGAGGGTAGCAACAAAGCCATCCCCCGGCCATTTCTGCAATTTTTAGTAGTTGTTTGAGATTTTCCTCCTAGCCACTGGACACTTAGAAGTTTTGAGGGGTTTTTTTGTCTTTTGGTCAAGGAATGGGGTACACTTAAGCTCGATGATTTCACCCCTGCTGTCCTGATTCAAATTCTCTGGGTCTTCGTCCTGATGAATAAACACCGCAACTAAAATGTTTAAAAGTTTTAGTTCCGAATCGATAGAATTGTTATGAGTCATAATATGCACATGTTGCGACTGAGAAATGATATCGCTACAAAATTGTCTTGTACAAAATTGCACTTCAAATATAACTATTGCCAAATTATAACAGTGGCAAATTTCAAATCCATTGATTTACTTTCGGTGGCAAAAAGCAGACGAAATCGAAATAATAAGAAACCGGAGAAAGAAAACCAACAACTCCATGAAGTTGTAGGCCGAGAAAAAGGTAGACAAGAACCACAGATATCATTACAAATTAAGATAAATTACGTAATGGTTGCATGACGGTATTACATAACAACACAAAAAAACCCATAACAAACTTAGCAAAATTGAACTTTCTGCTCAAGTTTTCTTTACTGCTTTATTCTCAGACGGCGAGTTAGTTCTTCCATGACCTAGAATAGGTTTGTTATTAAGATATAATTGTAAAGATAACAGTGGAGTTTGCGTAGCTAGATCGCTTCAAGTTGAGTTTAGGGTGTCATTACGCAAGTCACCAACCATGAAATCCTATACAATTATTAATCAGGAATGAAAAGTATGCTAAACTCCAAATTCTTGATAATAGCATTCTTCTGTTCAATTTTTCAAAGCCTTTATTTAATTCAGTCAGTTTTGGCAACGAGAAAATAAGAGCATATGAAAGAAAAAAAACGAATCGGAAAAGAAGTGTTTCAAAAAGACACTATCGGCAAAGATATGTCATTTTATACATGCAACAGCTTCTGTGTTTTCTTTACAGCTTGCAGCTGAAAGCAACAGCGCTGAATGCGCTAAAATTTTATTGGAAGGAGGTGCAACAGCCGGAACAAGAGACGACAGTGGAATGACAGTACTCACGCTGATGATCACGAAAATGCCGAGTGTGGTGAGCGGTAAATGTTTTTTTGCTGTCAAAATGATCCTCGTTGAAAATCATTCAATACATCACTGCTTCTTAACCGACGTAGACTCACAATTTGGCAAGACCCGGAGAATGTGCGAGAAGTTCATTCTCGAGCAGTCTGTGTAACTTTAGCCTTCTCCTTTTGCAATTGGAAACGAGAGTATGAGTACTTGCAGAATTAATGCACTAATTCACGCGTCTATTGTAAGAATGTTTTGTTTGCGTAAATGGAGGGCGGATGCTTTCGCGGGCTTCAACTGTGACCATGCATTGAGTGTTAATGAAAAGCAGCTCGCTATGGCCTAATTAATCTAATCTGTTTACTCCTAAACCCTTTTTTTTCTCTTAATTCAGGCACCATTTCATTTCAACGCTTAAGTACCGCGATTGCACAAAGGCATAAGGTTACGCTCTCAGAGGTGATACATTCCCCGTACAAGTATTAAATAATATAAGGCTATTGCATGAGTAAAGAAGTGAAAAGCCACCAACAAAATGTATCCCCGTTGCTTAGAGAAGAAAAATTTCAGTTACTTACAGTGGAAAAGGTCAGAAAACTCAACGATGGTGAATTGGAACCACTTGACACAGCTGGACCTTGCTGGCGTTCAGTGCGTGGAACAAATACTTATCACACAGGCAGTATACTTCGTTATTCTTAAACTTTTTTTTTCTTTCTAATATCAGGCGCTTCGAGCCTTGGATCAGTTCCACGTCACAGACAGATCTCATCGCAAGCAACGATATTATCTCAACTTCTTGGAACAATGCGACCCAGATACCAAACGTCAACCAGTCAACCTCTCACCCTTGCAAGCAGTCGTGGAAGTAAACTGCTTCGAGCTTATTATGCATCCGATTTTCCAAAGACTAATTGAAGTCAAATGGGAATTCTTTGGTCTTGGGGCTTGGCTGGGGATCTTTCTGAACGTCCTGCTTGCTGTGGCCTACACTGTGCTCGGAGTGACGCATCCTACCGACGTGGCTGATTATTATTACCCACTCAGCAAAAATGCGTGGAAGATTCCCCTGGAGGCTGCCGTCGTGCTTTTAACGTTCAACGAAATCAGAAAAGAGATAAAAGAGTTTTACCAGTCTAAACGAGAAAATACAAAGTTCATAAGCTGGAGGAAGAAAGAAGTTAAACGCGATTTGCAATATTGTCATCCTCGATGGACGCAAGAAAAAAACTTTATCAAACAACATGTGAAACAGATCAAACACCGAAAGAAGACGTACTTCCAAGACAAGTGGAATTATTTGGATTGGGTGGCGTATCTAATGCTGATCATTGTGATCATACTTCACATCATCAATGTCGTCGTCGAAAACAATCAGTATAATGGATATTTCACCCGGATACATGCCTGCACGATTATCATCATTTGGGTCCGCCTGCTGAAGTTTGCTAGACCCTTCCCAAGTCAGGGACCTTTTGTAGTCATCCTGGACAACATCCTATTGGACACAATCAGATGGGGCTTTGTCATAGCCATGTTTTACATCCCTTACGCAGCAGCTTTTTGGATGTTGTTTGGCCCGGGATCCATGCGTGAGCCTGTGAAAGGATACGACAACGTGGGACACTTAGCCTTCACTATCATCCGCTTCCCACTTGTGGATAACTACAACTTCGACGACCTGGAAAAAGAGTACCCGGTCATGTCGCGCATACTCTGTGGTTCTTTCCTCATTCTCGCTGCCATCGTATTAATGAACTTGTACATTGCGTTACTGTCGAACACGTTTCAACGTGTTTATGACAACGCACGCGCGACGGCTGCAATGCAGCGCGCGCGCCTTCTGCAAGATCTTGAATCGTCTGCCTCCGAACGTAGAGTGGAGCGATACAGGGATCATATCCGTAACAGATGCAGCCCAGAGGGGAACGACTTCTTGGTAATCATATCCGACGAAGAAGAACAAAACAGGAAACAAGTAGAGAAAATCGCCTTAGTCCATACCATTGTTAGCGATCGTCTGGGAGGGAAGAAGTTTGGAAAAGTACGAAAGAGCGAGTTTGACACAGTGCTGGAAGATGTCGACTCCTTGAAACGCTCTCAGAGTGAAATGCAGAAATCTGTTGATCACCTTCATCTTCGTTTGGATGAGCTTGGAAGTCTCAATGCCCTAATCTATGAAGAAATTGCTAAATTGATGCAACACGGGAAAAAACAGATCTCGGCGATTAGTGATGTTAACACCGAAGTTACCAACGTGAACACTAACATGGAGTACAAGGTTGAGAGTCTTTCCAGAGGCATCGACTCTGGATTCGAAACTGTGGAAGCTGAGGCCAACCTGAGAAACAGTGTGCTAGAGGGCAACTTAGGCGCAAGATTTGACCAGCTACAGACAGAACTCATGGCAATTAACTCCAAGTGCGATGAACACGAATCACATATCAAGCAGTATGAAGAGAATCTCATGGCTAGAGTAGAACACCTGGAGGCGTTTGTAGTAAGTATGGAGGACGACAAAATCAAGGAGAAACCCAAAGGAAGAAAAACCAGTGCAAGACCTAAATCCAGAGCGACCACCCCGAAACCATTCCAAATGATTGATGGCGACAGAGAAGTGGTCAAAGTGGCAGGAACGTCTCTAGGGAAAAGCGCACTCGATGTGGAAACTGTCTCTGACCTGGTTAGTGCTAATGGAGATACCATAGCTGAGAAGCAGAAAAAAAAATCAGTCATTATGTCGGGTCAAGCCGCGAGAGACGAGTACGTGGCTCGACTAAAGGGAGCATTGGCACCGATTCCACCCTCAGATTTGACTCCGCGTACAGAGGATGGTGAGGCAAACAAAGGATTAGAAAAAACTGACTTGGAAAGTGCTAATGGAAACGCGATAGCTGAGAAGCAGAAAAAAAAATCAGTCATTATGTCAGGTCAAGCCTCAAGGGACGAGTATGTGGCTCGACTCAAGGAACCATTGGCACCTATTCCATCACCAGATTTAGCCTCGCCTACAGAGGATAGTGAGGCAAAGAAAACTGACTTAGAAAGTGCTACTGGAAATGCAATGGCTGAGAAGCAGAGAAAAAGATCAATCAATATGTCTGGTCAAGCCGCGAGAGACGAGTATGTGGCTCGACTAAGAGGAATATTGGCACCGATTTCACCCCCAAATTTACCTCTGTGTGAAGAAGAGAGCGAGGCAGACAAAGCATTAGACAAAACTGACTGAGCTTCCATTAGTTGAAACTCGATTAAGTAGCCCAAAGTAAAGACATTTTAAAAAAATGACTTTGTCATCCCACCTTGTACTTTTTCGTAGTCCATACGCCAGTGTAAATAGAAATGGAAAATTAACTTATTTAATCGGTTCGATGTTTTGAAAGAGGCAATAAAGCCAGTAAATGAAATGATCGTAGTGACAGAGCCTTTGAGAAGATATGAAGGCTGGGGCTAAAGATCGCTGTTAGGAATCCGTAATGCAAATTGACTCGTACATTAAAAATAATCAGATTTTTCTTTAAATTCCGGTGTTTCCGGCATAAACGTAGACTTCCTTATTAAGCGTAAATTTGGGAAAGACTCCTTAACTAAAACGCACCAATAAAATTTGAAAAAGTAATACATTGAGATATTTATAGCGTACCCAGCACGACATTTCTTGAAACACGATTCAATAGCTCGCATATGGGTCTGGTAAATCCGAGCATTTCTTGTATGTATTCCTGAGTTATTAGTGCAATGATGTTTGCGCAAACTTGAAAGGATTTTACCTTTGTTCGTACACATTTTTGTTATTTTAGAGACAAACTTTGCAAATCCGACTTCTAAGCGCACGTTTTTGATGCAGACAGCGTTCAGGCATCCAGTAAGGAAACAGGCTGCAACGCAGGAACCTCTTGAAAACGCCCCCTGAGATGCAATGGCAAACAGAGAGAAACTAGGCGGATGATTTCTGTACTCTACAAGAAACAAACCTCCTCCCTATTAGCTTTGCGCTTCTATTGCGCCCTGTTTAGTAAGTCAACGTTGGAAACAGGCGAAGCTGTGTTCGGTTCGCAATGCACGGTTGCCTCGTTCTCCGTATCGACAACTGAATGGACTCGAATTTAAAGGAATCAAGGAAGATGTATTTTCGTCGTGTCACGAGCGTGAGACGAAGAAAATCCCAATACTCTACTTTGAGCTAGGGCATTTGCCATAGGTTCATGTGTAACACGCGGCTTGCCTTTCGTGGACTTATTTCCAATGATTTATCAAATCAGGTTCAATAATTGCTTAAGTATACCCGATTTATTATTGCGGCTCTTGCTTATACCTTCTCCTATAAGACACATATCTCTTCCTTACGAAGGGTAACAAACTTTCGTTTATTCGCATCCCTGAAATTGGTAACTGATTAGTTTCCGTGGACTATTTACTCGGATACGTATCTTACGGTAAAATGATTGGCTGCACAATAATCTGCAGTGCGTACAAAGTTAAAGATATTTAAAAAGGTGTACTTCAAGTTAATTGTTTAACCAGCAATAAACTGGCTGTCAAGTACGGTCTCATAACAGCTTTACTAAACTATAAAAGGCGCATACAATTGTTTAGAAGGTTATAATTAGATGGGTAATGCTGACATGGTTTTCATGTGCATTACCTCAACCTTAACCTTAACCCTCATTCCTTCTAGAAGAGTCAACGTCTATATTCTCCCTACTTTAGTCTCAAAAATGTCATGAAAACTATTAAGAGAAATTACGTGACATTCTCATCACCACTTGGTAACAAGGTTGCTCAGTGTTTCTTTTTCTTTCGTTTGCCTAGAGTATGGATAATGTCACCCAACATATCTTTGACTTCACCGATCTGATTGTGAAACTGCGCTGTCAGGGCTCTGTGCTGTTGCTCTAGTTTTTTTAAATCTTCCCGCAACTTATGTACATCGTTCGTGGATGCGGTTCCTTTCTTTTTTCTATCACTGTCTTGTTCAGCTATATGCGCGTAGATATGATCGACCTGCTCCTTTATTTGGTGCGTCATTCTTTGTAGATCTTTTTCTTCCCCCTCAGACAAGTCGTCGTCATAGTAAAGCTCCTCAGGGTTGCATCTCGTGTAGATGAAGTTCGTGAAAGCGCGCCGCTTTGAAGCGGAAAGGCTTTTCTCCAAAGTCAGAATAGTAGTGGCTTGCTGCATAACAGCGTTTGCCTTGACATTGTCATACACTCTTTGAAAAGTGTCAGACATCAAAGCGATAAAAAGATTCAGACAAATCACTCCTGAGATTGCAATGTATGTACCACAAAGAACTTTAGCCATAATAGGCTTAACTTGCTCGAGTCCATCGTAATTGTACTCGTCCACAACAGTCATCCTGAACATGCTGTAGAGAAGATCGGTAATGTCGGAATAACCCTCCACTTGATGTCCACTGAAAACCATCCAAAACGAGGCAGCGTATGGTATGTAAAACGTGAAGAATAGAAATCCAAATTTGAGTATGTCATTGATCACGTGACCGAGCATGACAACAAAGGGTCCCAACGAAGTGAACGCACGCGCATACTTCATGAGACGAATCCACAAAATCACAAGAGTTGCAGATGAAATGTTCACGTGCACTATCAGAGCCCATGTGTTGCCATAGAGATAAGCGATTAGATTCGTCGCTATGGAGGCAAGGATCATGAAGTATGCCAGCCAGTCGACAAAATTCCAGGCATCTTTGAAATAAGCTGGTTCCTGATGATGCAACGAGTCAATTTCTTGCATCAAATATAACCTTTCACCAGGCCATCTCGGATGACAGAACTCCAAATCTCCTCTCAACTTATCTTCCCGCCACTTCACCCAAAGTCTATGTTCTCTTTTCGATGAGAAATATTCCATGACTTCTTGTCTGATGAAATTCAAGGTCATCAGTACCCCTATGATACTCAGCGTAATCCTCCACCACTTCTCCTTGATTGGTTCATAAAGTTCACCAGCCCTACTTGGTGTGGTGATGCCAAGCACAGTCCAGACTAACACGAAAAACAGGTTTACTACGACTTGGATCCAGGCTCCTCGCTTTCCAAAATAATTCCACTTCACCTTGATAAGCCTCTGTATCACTGGATGCATAATCAAATCAAACTGCTTGAGTTGCACAATGACTTCAAGTGCTGTCCTGGCACATCCGCTGCTCATACAAGTCGGTACTGGGGGCTCAAGGTAGTTTAAATAGAAATATTGTTTTCTATTTGCTCGATCGGTGGAGTAAAACTGATTAAGTGCTTCTTTAGCCTGCGCGAGAAATACACAAACAAATTAATTAGGGTCAAAATATTCAACAGAAAACAATCATTGTCTCAGTGAGTTGCCCTTGGCCGAAAGGATAAAATCATCTCCGACACCTCTCTCTCTCTCACACACACACACACAAACACACACACACACACTGTGTCGAATCGTATTACCCTCTCTTCACGGTAACACGCTCGAGTTACATGGAAATGCAATTTTCAATTGAGTGTCGAAAGTACTGCGATATTTTATTCCTTCTGCTCCACTATCCTCTATGCCCGGTCCAGAAAAGTTGCGACACCCTCTCAACCAACCAGATGCGAAATCTAAAATCAATTGTGGCTTGGTCATTTGCATTTTCCCCGCTCTTATGGCAGTTTACATATATTCATTTTGAGATCACATGGGTCCACGTACCATTCTCTCTTTTTTTTTCTGATCATACATAGTGATAAAGTTGGTTCAGTTTTGTTCAGTTACCACCTACCACACTGGGCATCTTGCTGATCATCATGACAAGTGCTGTCATGCCGCTGTCATCAGCCACATTAGCCTCCGCTGAGCGCTCTACCAAACATTTCGCTGTTTCCGAGCGATCCAATTCGGCAGCGACCTAACGAGAAAGTGGATGACCGGTTATATTAGAAGAACTCATTCTTGAAAACGCAGTGGAAAAAAAAATCATCTTATCTTTTTCTTACATTATTTTTTATAAAACCCACTCTCCTGATGCGCATCAAAATGCAGCTCTCAGACATAATTAGCTGGTACACATTTTAGCCCTCCCCTTCCTTCCCCTTGCATTTCCTCTAAATTTCTTTTTTCTCTTCTCCCTTTCCCACTATTTTCTCATTCTCACTCTGCGAATGAGATCTCCCAAGCTATCGTTGTGTTTGCCAGAGTAAGTAACAATCTCATGACGTCTTGCAGTGAACATCAAAGTGTAGGTGGTGCACCAACTGATTTTGACTTTTGACACGAACTTTGTGTGATTGTGTCAATAATAGCGCACCCACCAACCGATATACATTTTTTTTTCTACAAAAACGGATCAACATCGAAAATTGTCTCCAGTCATTAGTGCAGACCTGCAGAGCGGTTCTCTGTTTGAAATCCTTATCGGTTATACAAGCGCCACATTTCATCAACATCTTTAGTGAGGAAGTTGCATCGTTGCGTGCAGCAAAGTGTATGGGTGTCTGTAGTTCTTTGCCTGTCTTAGCATGAATGTCTGCGCCTCGCTGCACCAGGAAATGGACCATCTCAGGATAGTCCACCGCGGCTGCCACGTGCAGAGGGGTGCGGCCATATTTGTCAGCTTGATTGATAGATGCCCCTGTGTAGGAAGTTATACATCGTTTATTTTAAAACACTCCCACTAGGTCCAGAGCAGTTTCCCCGTCATGATCAAAAAGGAGCTATTGGTGCTTGATATAACTTATGGGTGTAGACCTTATTTTGCTCTAAGAGTGGGATAACCTTCTGAGGGTGATCCTGTAATCTGAAGCAGATTTCGATTGAGTGTCATGAATCTAACCCAAACCAATGCGATCAAGGCAACCAATCAAATCGAAGATACATATTAATGAGCCAATGAAAGCTCAAAGTAAAAAAGCCACTAAGTGGCAATTGGTGTCAATCTCATTGGTTGAGAGAGTGGTGTGAAATTTCTTGACCAATTACAAAGATTGCTTTCAACCCTCAATTTTAAATTGGTCCAGCGTACCAGGCATCTATTTTGTCATCTATAGTCTCCATATCTACCACTGAAATACTGCTAAGTTCAGCAAAGACATGTCTTAGGTTTAATGCCTTCAAACTTTGGCGCGTCGCACGAGAAGTCAAATGTGTGTCCACATTTTAAGTTCTTATGAAGCCATTCCACAAAATAAATTTGCATTATGAACTGAACTTTGTAGAAAATGGATAAAAAAGCTGATATGAAACTGAAAATAATCACATTAGATTGCATGCCGAGTTGTGCGGTGTTTTGGAATTTAATTGAGTACCATAGGCGCCTTCCTTTATTTGAATGTTCGGCATAAGGAGGTGACTATTTCAGTTTCTTTGCGAGCTCGGAAGTCTTCAATTATTTAAGAAAGCACTCGTCTATTCCCTAACGCATATTTTAAGCCCTTGACGAGCTTAAGTCTACCTGTGCCTTGCCCTTAGGAAAAGCTATAAACTTTTGTTAAGTTGACTTTGTGTTCAACAAACCTATGGTCCATCATCGAACAACAGCTCTTAGAATCAATTTTAGCCGAAGTCTTCTTAGATATAATTACTTTTATAGAGTGATGCACGTTTTAATACGAAGACGTTACTATATGCTCAGAGTAGCTCGTTCGGCTTACTTTGAAGTAAGGTTATGTGTAGATTATGTGTAATATGACGGAAGCCGTAAATGACTATTGCCATAAACAAAAACCATAGTGAACAACCCAGTGATGTTCAAGGTGCAAAGTGAATTGATATATGAATATCATAAAACCCTCTCTGAAACATTTTCTTTGCTAGAGACTTAAACGATATCGGGCTGACGTTAGAGACACGACGCTTTTGAAATAATACGCTTCAAAACCTAATGAAACGAAAACGTTGTTTGTGTGAAAAATGTTCAGAGAATTTAAGGGAATTCCTATACATAGCAAATATTTCCCTATTCCATCATTAGTATGGGTATGAGTTTTTCATGAGTAATATTTTGTTGTTGATTTTACTTCCCTTGAGAAATTTTTGGTGAGAACGAAGACATCTGCGATTACCTGCAGATTATGTTTTCAACGCTTTTAAAAGTGCTAATTTGTTTTTCTATTTACCCTATTAGAAGCTGTCATTTAACTGGCTACCTATACAATTTGTTTTTTTTGTAATTAATATTTCAGGAAAATGGAAAAAAGAGATAAACGCAAATTCAAATTTCTAAAAGCAATAAAAACGGAGCAAACCGTACCTGTTCTAGGTAAATGTTTACTTTGGAAAGTTTGGAGTAAGAATGTTTTGTAAAACTACAGACTACGCATAGTTTGAATTAGACTGAAAGAAAGAAATGAATTATTGCGCGGCAAAAATCGCGCCAAAAAGCAAATGACGGTCAATTGGTGCCTAAATGCAAAGTGAGTCCATAAAGTGAGCTAGAGTGTATTAAAACAATAAAGACATTTAAAACTGCTCCATGTCAATTTTTTCATGAGTTGTATTCGAACATCTGCTCCCAAAAAGTAGTTCTAAACCTCTAATAATTTCAGAGCTATATAATTCCTACTGCGCAATTTGCAAATTTTCTTTGCGAAGTTAAAATCTGACACCATTTTAAAAGAGCGTAGATTTCTAAGTTACTGGTCGGTCAAGAATTGTTTTGGCAGTTTCGGATCATTTGAGATGCCACAATGTACCAGTGTTTATGCATTTTCTTTCCGCTCAACGCTTATGAGAAACAGTCGGTGGTAATAATTTTCATTTCCTATCATATGTTAGCTTATCATTTGACTAATTCCAATTTACTTAGAATAAATGATAAGATCACGATAAGAAAGGAAAATCCTGTCCACCCTTTCAGTGCTTTGTACATCACGAATACTGTTTTCTTTGTCTCCATGCAAATAAGGAAATATTTGGCGTTCCTCTCGCTATAACATAGAAGCCCTCTGAAGATGTATAGTTACGTGCATTCGTAAGAACAGCTTTTTTGAAGAATCTTTCCTAAAATTTTCAGAAATTAATTAAAATGCGTCTGAAATAAAGAGCGCTTAGAAGAAAAATGCTACCTCAACCAAAGCCACAAGTGATTGCAGCACTGAGATAAAAATTACTGACGTGACTATATTTGCAAAACCAATAATGACTTGTACATATCTGCCTCCCCATGTTTACGAGTAGTTTTAACGATTAAAAGCAATTTAAAAATTTAGACGTTAGTCCACCAGACTATTATGCACTGAGTTCAAAACCCTTCAAGTTATTTCTCCCTTACCTCGTTCAAGTAGTAACTTAGCAACGGACAAATCCCACTGCCTTGCTGCCTCGTGCATAAGTGTCTGTCCATGACGATCCGCCGTGTTCACGGAAGCGCCATTCTGAATAAGCGTCTCTACAAATTCCAAATCGATTACCTCTTCTTCACGAGTTGACGCGGCCAGCTTGGCAAAATAATATAACAAAGCCCGGCTGGGTGAGCTCACAGCTGTAACCCCGCCATCTTTCCTATGCCCCTGGTGGATGGAGGTTATTTCCACTAGTTCTTCCAAATCACTCAACTGCGCCGCGTTTATACGTTGATGATTCTGTCTTTGGCTTTCGCGGATTGTCGGAAAGTCGATTCGCGCTTTTTGATGCTCACGCCAAGCTGCTATATCGGCTCGTCTCCTGGCATACTTTCGCCATTTTGACACGTTTAACTTAGCTTGCCCAGCTGATTTCAAGGGAGAAACCATACGTACTTTTTTGTATAAGTTAGGGCTTTCCTTTTCTTCAGCGTTCTCAGGCGAACAAGCTTGCGCTCCTCTATTCTCCTCAACAGTTTCATCTTCCTCTGTCGCGAGTTGAACCGGAATCACCTTGTTCTTATTTACTTTTCCATTTGCCGTCATTTTGTCTCGCTTATCGCTTGAAGTCAGTTTCAGAAGCGTCTATGCTAATGATCCTTTTCAAGTTCATCTTTCCCGCATGTGGTGGCTCCTCAACTTGCTCCTTCTTCAAACGTGAATTCCCAGTACAATTGTTGGTTTATTTGCCCACAAGTTCTGAACTATGCCAATTTTCCGAGTCAGTGTTTATGCTCTTGTTTTATGACGCCGAAAAGAAATATCAATAAAATTAATACTAAATCGCCAGATGCTAACTTGTTCAAATATAACGACTAATAAAGGTAAGTTATAAACATAGACAAAAAACTATGGAAATATGCGTTCACTTACCTGACTTACTGTCTGTATAGCAACCTCAGACCTATTTACGACGCGAGGCTCCTCGTTATGACGTTAAAATGTTAAAAGATGCACGCCGCTTTATATCGTGCTACCTGCGACTTCTGTCACTGATGGAAATTCCTCAATGACGAGAAGTTTTAAATTAATTGTAATCTTTTGGGAGATAAATCAACCATGCGCGCACTGTTTGTTTATCTCGCCGAAATGAACTTCTCAAAGTGATTGGTTTAATAAGTGCCTCCTACTGATCTCAAATAATAATTTCTGAAATATCTCGACAATAAAATTTCACGTTTTTTTTTCTTCAAACATTGAACATCCGGTATAATACTCCTTACCGTTGATAGGTCGCCAAGTTTGTAAGTTGATTTCCTTGCTCTGCTAAAATCATCGAGAGAAAATTAATTTGCAGTTAATTTTTCCTGTCTAAGATTTTTAAACGTGTAGGTCATTTGTTATTATAGGTATGACTTAAAAGCTTCGCTGCGGTTTGGTAAAACTAATTGAAAGACCCTCCTGAGCGACAGGTGGAAAATGGAATTGGAGCCCGCGATGTTGCCTGTGTTGCAGAACCTTTGCCGTGGGTTACATGCGCTCACATTTCGCCCCACGTGCAAAAATAACAACATGGCGGATCAGGTTGAAGAAAGTAGCTCTTTTCATGAAATGGGTTTAGACGATCGATTGGTCAAGGTTACAAATATTTTCGCGATTTTATAAGGAGCCAGTTGTATTTATATCCTTACGGTTTCATCTGTTTTGTTTTATAAGGCGATTGCCAAGCTAAATTGGTCACAACCTTCACTGATCCAGGTTAGTGCTTTTTGTATACAATATGTTGAAAATCTTCATAAGTAACGAGCAGGCATTTTGTCTTGTTCCATTTTGCTTTTATTCTTCTGGGACAATTCTCTTAACAATAGACCCTTATTCTATAGGAGAAGGCCATCCCTTTGGCCTTGGAAGGCAAGGATATTTTAGCGAGAGCCATGACCGGGTCAGGAAAAACGGCAGCGTGAGTGAAGTAGTCTGTAATTGTGACCCTCCATGGGAAAACGGACACTAACGCTTTCCCGTTTAAACTGCGAAACCGTTTGCTATCCGTTTAAATCCGTCTAAACGGTTTATGAAAGCGCTGAAATGGTTTGCTCATCCGTTTAAGAAAGTTTGCATCCGTTTAACACTGAAGCAAAAACGTTTAAACGGTTTGCTTATCCGTTTTAAAAGAATTATTTCCGTTTAACGTTCCAAGGAAAACTTTAAACTGTTTGTTTGTCATTCTGTTACGGGCAATTCGAAGTACCAATCTAACGTTCGCTCGATACTCACCGGTTCTTGAAATGCGGAACGACCGTATCTTACTTTGGTTTTGTCTTTTCCGGGATTATAGAAAGCGAGTAATCGTTCCATCCTTGGACAAACGAGTTAAGTTTAAATATCCGTTTGTACAAATGTAGAGCATCGACAGCCAATGAAGCCATTTATTTGACTATGATCCTGCCATCGATCTTGTTTGAACAGTGCACCTATTCTTGTTTACAGATTTAGTCAAATCGAGATAACCCTGTCTTGATTCCCGTGTCGTGGTTTTGCTAAATCGGCTACTCTCTATCTGTTTATATCATCTTGATTCATCTTTCTTGGTTTTATTGACAATTATTTCAAGGGTTTTGCTTGGTGTGTGACACCGATTTGACCTTTTATTTGCAATGGAAATTCATTGCATATTTGACCCTGAAGTGTCTCAGCTTTTGACAATGTTGCAGCATTGCGTGTGCAGATGATTTTTCGCGAAACTTGATAAAAAAAAAATATGACGTTTATTTTCAAAAATAATATGAATAAACAAAGGAGGAGATTATGAGTTTGTCGCAGAGGCTGTTTAGGATATTTGCCAGTGAAACTATTCTTGGTAAATTGCACTTATTTCATGAAAGTCACACGAAAACGGCAACAGTTTACCCAGAAATAAAATGCGGAAGTGTATCCTAGTTATTATTTTTTAACTTATTATGCTCAATGTTTTTGCTTCAAGCTCAACCACAACCGCTTAACATTAATTTTAAGTTCCAGTCTCCAACAAAATAACCATAATTCAAATATATATTCATGAATGAAAACAGTGCCTTTAAATTTTCTCAATTAAAAATGAACCCAATCATACTTCTAACACTGTGTCCGAATGCATGCATTGTCCGTCCAAGGCTCAACTATGTGATCAGGCAGAGTTGTTCAAAGGCCAGCTTATATGAATGATTATGTTACTGGGATGTAAACAAAATTAAAGCTTTCTATGTTTCTGTTTCTTTTATCAATCTAGATATGCAGTACCAGTTATACAGAGAATCCTACAAGATAAACAGGTTTGTTGATTTGAACATTAATTTACATCAGGATTCTCTGTTTAGTATAAATGAACATCCAGGCCAGAGGTATAAAGAAACTGTTCTCTCTGGCAGGCAAATTCTTCAAATAGTGGTATAAGATCTGTTGTGCTAGTACCCACCAAAGAACTTGCAAAGCAAGCTCATCGGAACATTAAGGTATGTACATGTCAAAAATGTTTAACAGTACCTGAGGGACTAGAAAATTCTGGTTTTAATATGATATGTACTTCTGGCGAATTGTAGGTTTTTCTGAGAGAATATTATGTTAAGATTGAAAACAAGATAGAGTATTTTTATACAATTGAAAGATTTTTGACAAGAATCAAAACTTCTTTAACCTATGTTATTTTTTTTCTCTCATTGTAGGAATTATCCTGTTACTGTTCTCGTGATATCAAAGTTGCAGATGTTGCACAAGGAAATCTCAGTAGTACCAAGTGAGTATTACCTACATTTTTGCAAGGATTTGCAACATTTATGTCTATCTTTTGCTTGGTATGTTGTGCAATCTCATTGAAATTAAAAAAAAGAGGTAAGATTCTTATTGGTTAAGTTACTAAGATGATTGTTACTCTCCATTAAAAGTCCTGATAATTTTGATCACTGGGAGGCAAAAAGCCTTCTTACATCATTATCCCTGATTAAAGCATTATGGTAAGGATAAGAATTAGTGTGTATATTGCAAAGTGGTAAAGATAAAATAATCTGATTTCCACACGAGTCTCAATTAAAGCTGGTTATTGTCTGTAAGACAACTTCTCACCATCTTCTGTTTAGCCTGGAAGCAGGGTGTCTTTTTGGGGTTTCACCTTATCACACAGCCACTTATTACTGCAACACAATTGGCAGCTGCTTATGAAAAAAGTTATTAACATCTCTATATCATTAGGAGAGCTATAAAACCCCAACAGTCCCTGTACAGACGTGTGACTGTTCCAAAGGATAACATAATAAGATGTAGCTTGCCAGCAGTCTTGAGTCAAAATTAGCCAAAATGGTATCTAACAAGATACTATCAAGGAAGGATTCTAAGACTGTTAAAGATTACTGAGAAGAACATTTTTAACATTGTTAGAGGGTCACTGGCCACCAAAAAAGTTTTTCAGTAGTTTTAAATTGAAACTTATGTCTTTGTTGATAGATAATTTTACAAAAAAATATTGAAAATTTATTTGTATTCTTAAAGGTTGTGAAGTCAGATCAGGGTATACTGTAGCTTTTTTGGTTTGGTCGATAATTTTACCAACAAATGTTCATTTACAATTTGTATTCCTGTACATTGTGAAGTCAGACCTAGGTATAGTTCAGGTAGGAAGTATTAACTTCATGTGCAGCTGTACTTTTATTCAGGGAGAAGATAATAATTGTATCAGTGCACACTATGTGAAATTCGTTGGTTTCTCATTTAGGTCACTTTTGATGGAGTGTCCAGATATAGTGGTTGCAACACCAAGTGTGCTACTAGGTCATGTTCAAGCCAAAGTGAGTGTATTTATTTATTCATCTATAACTGTCAATAAGAGCTAGTGTTCTGCAGAAATTTTAAACTGCCAATCATAAAAAATAACAGGCAGAGGTTAAATTTATTTCTGATCAAGACAGGTTTTGACTGTGTTGTCTATTTAAGCTGCTGGAACTTCAGTGGCAAGTGAAAATGCTGGCTGCTAGGCTTTTTGGAGAATACGAATAATAATACTCTGTAACTACAGTTGATACTCTTCCCCTGTGCTAACAGATAGCTCATGTGCAGTAGACTTTTGATCATACCCTAAATCTTGTTGTCAGCCATGCATGTACGTATTTTAAACCCTACATTTTAACTCCTTCTCCTCTACTGGTGACAGCTGTTATAAGCAATCGCTTTCTTTGTATTTCTTTACTCTACTATATTTCCTTACCCTAACTTATGCACGTGCTGTCAGCTGTTCAATGGACAACCAATCATAGGGGAACACCCCAAGAGATTCAAGTAAAGTGTCCATCACTGAAGTGACCAAAAGAGACAAAAAGACCAAGACACATACTTTTTTCTTGTGTGCTTGATTTATCACACCCCTCAGCTATTTGAATCCAAACTTCAGAAAGAAAAATTTTGTCCTATTTTTGCCAAGACAAATTATTGCTAATTCCTGCACAACATTCAAAGAAAAATAATTTTTTATAATTTATTTGCGAAGAACTTTCCAAACTTCTTTTCTTGTCTGTTATATTTACCTACAAGAATAATTCTTTTAAGTCACAGGTCACCTTTTTTGTATGTAGCATGCATACAAATACATGCATATTACAATCAGAAATGATTCTTGGGTGAAGTTGGATTGTATAGGAAGAATTATTAAGTTACAGGTTCTTTTATCTGCCCAACCCAAAGACTTATGCAGATTCATGTAGCACACTTACCCTTTTGTTTTTTCTGAGAGGAAAAACAAAACAGATGTAGTTTCAAAACAATTTCATCCCTAAGAAAAAGGAAATTGTCAGACAACAAAGAAACAAATCCAAAAACCTTTGGCCAAAAATTAATTAGCAGTACTTTTGAGTTATTTAAAAAATGACTCAAAACCCTTGTTTGAGATATTTTTTCTTCACTTTCGATCATTGTTATTTCAGAATATTGACCTTAAAGCCAGTCTACAGATGTTAATTATTGATGAAGCTGACCTTGTGTTCTCGTATGGCTATGAACATGATCTCAAATCTTTACTGAGGTAATTGCTACAAGCCATGTTCACTATATTGAAAAGTAGAACTCCAATAACTTTTCCATGCTCAGATGAAAATAATGGTATTAATGTGTTGATTGAAACTTGATGTCTTTGCAGCCATTTTCCAAAGATTTATCAATCATTCTTAATGTCTGCAACTTTAAGTGAGGTGTGTATTGTGGGTCTGCTTATTACTTGTTAGAATAACCTAAAAGGATTTTCTCTTAAGATTTATTAGCAATAAAGTAGAGTAAAGTAAGATGGGAATGCATGTATTCTCCTTCTGAATAGATGAAATATGGAAAAAAATAGTTGGATTATAAGAAAATATGCTAAGCTGGATTAAAATTACAGAATGTATAGCTATAATGATATTAGCACTTTTTACTAATTACCAGATTGTTAAAGAAAATATGTACCAGAGCAAATGAGATTGAATACAGTTCATGCACTGGGACTCAGATAGCTGAATGAATAACAATTATTTATAATTTATTATGGCAAAGATGGAGCTTGGAGCACTGAAATGTCAAGTGCCATAGAGGGTAAGAAACTATCATTACAAATTGTTTCCCACTGTGATAAGTATTTTAAAATTTATCTCTATCAGGATGTTACTGCATTGAAGAAGCTTGTCCTTCACAATCCAGTAAGTCTGCTTACTATTTCTTAGTTTTTTTTGTTGCTGTTTATCTAGAGCAGAATGTAAATTCAATGTAAAAAGAAAACTTGCTTACACTGGAACAGCTTAAGCCTGGAACTCAGGAATTCCAGATCAAAAGAATCTTTTAAGAATATTTATGGGAAAAACTTTTTTGATATGCCACAGAAATTACAACATTTTGTAGTTTGATATTCAATTTATCATTAGCTTTTAATTCTTGTTTTACACCTCATATTCCTATTATCCTATTTTATCATAATTTTAGACATTTTTAAACATTGATACTCAGACATATATTGACATTTTGTAGTGTCATTTTCAGTTCATCTAGCTTGTAATTTTTTGTGTACACTCTGTACATGTAATATCTTATTTCTGTTATGATTTTAGATAGAAGGCCACAAGTTTGTCAGTTATTTTAACTATTCAGCACCACTCTCTTTAAATAAAGTGTATTATAATTATAGTTACAATAATAATAATAATAATAATAATAATTATTATTATTATTATTATTATTATTATTATTATTATACAGCTGAAGACAAAGGTGCTTGCCAATATCTTTTAGAGGTCTTGAGCTTTAGTGAACCTCATGTGTATTTCACGTGTAACCTCTAATCAGCCATTGCATTATGCAAGTTTGTTGTTTCATTACAAATTTGTGTACTCTTTTAAATGTGTCTGACAGGTCATTCTCAAGCTTCAAGAGTCACAACTTCCATCAGATGACAAACTTACCCAGTATTTTATAAAGTATGTTCAATCTAGCAATAAACAACACTATACAGTCATGTAACTGTACAAAATGTAATCAGATAATGCAGAGACAATTTTTTTAAATATGTAAAGAGGAGAGAGGAGCTAATTTTTTTCTGCACTGAAGGTGCAAAGCATGAAAGAGAAGCAAAGTTCCTCTCTTGCAATTTCCCAGAGACACCTTTGAAAGGTTCACATTTATCATTGTTAGCACATTACAGTACAGGAACAGTTGGCTTGTGGTACGCTTTGTTGACAAGCTTTTTGTACATGTAGTTGGTTCATTTAGATGGTCAATGATAAACTAATAAATTTTATCCAAAACTGACCTTTCAAGCACAAGCCCTTTATCTTAATAAAGTAGGGGGATTGCAGGTTGTGTGTGTTTTTGATTGAATTTTTTTTTTCATTTTTTGTTTTTGTTTTGTTTTTCTTATTTTCAGATGTGAAATGGAGGAAAAGTTCCTCTTGATATATACCCTGCTCAAATTAAGGTAGAATTACCTGGTGTGTGGTTGAGTTTTTGCTTTTTTCAGGATCTATGAGTAGTTTTTGTACAGAAGGAATTTTTAGGCCAGTAATTTGTGATTGGCTTTTTTTTTTTTTTGGATAGGCTTGTTCAAGGGAAGACAATTCTGTTTGTTAATGGTATTGACAGATGTTACAGGTAAATTATGCGTGGAACATCTTTTCCACAACATACTCATGAAACTGAAAGTTTGTTTGCCTTTTAAGATGTAAAGAAATGTATTACAGACATAATTTTATTAGTAGTAACTGTATTAAGTGGTGTACATGTATGCTGACAGCACTCTTGTTTTGCAGACTTAAACTATTTCTTGAACAGTTTTCAATCAAAGCCTGTGTTTTAAATTCTGAATTACCTCATAATTCAAGGTAAATATGGTAATGTATATGTTGTTATTAGAGGTGTATTCCACCACTCCAGCTTCAAGTGTAAGTTATTGCTGCTCAATCCTACTAGATACCCACAGAGAAACAATTGAAGTCAAACAAACATGATTAACAACAGTAACCCCAGCTCTCAAGTAGGACACCCACAGGGTTTTTTGCAATTGCAGTGTGGTGTTTTAGTCAAGACTACCAACAAGTTAATCCAGTTTTTGCCCTGGTGGAATTCAATTTTGGGCATACTGACCTTTGGCCACAATATCTTCTTTTGTCATTATATGTTCAGTTTTTGTTTTATATGACTCAATTAAAAAGCACCCTGAACCCTTACTCCTTTGACCCCTAGAGTGACTGGCTTCTAATATCTCTCAATAGTACCACCCTTGCCCTTGAATGAAATGTAAAGGTTGTTAGAATAAAGGAAATAATCGCCAATGTTATAAGCTCTTGATTGTCAAAAAAGTTCTCATTGTCAGTGTCAAAGGAAATGTAAAGCGAAATGTGTGGAGAATATGAATTTTAGTGTTTGGGTCTGAAGGGTCAAACCCCTGGATTTGCTTTGTAATCCTCCCTTATGGCTACTGAGTGTTTTCTTGTGTATTTTCTTTACCAAGACAACAACCTCTGGCTGATCAGTTTGTCTACTCTCAATACTTCTTTTCTGAATGATGTATTGGAATTGTAAGGAGAATGTTCATGCCAATCACTCGTGGGAGTTAAAAAGATAAATTGTCTATTGGGGTAACACATCAAAATTTATAGAAAACTGTATACTCTGTCAAAAAACACAATACACAAGTACATTTAATGACTCTAAATCAGAGATTGGTGTGGTAACCACCTGATTAATTATCAGATATTTACATGTAAGTATATTCTTTTTGAGCAAAGTGTGTACCAAAAATATTTTTGACAAGGCGCATGGACAGAGCAAACTTAGAATTTAACAAATGCACTTGTATGTTGTCTCATTCAGATTACATATAGTAGAGGAGTTCAACAGAGACATTTATGACTACATCATTGCATCTGACGAAAGTGTGTTTGATGCTGTTGCTACACCATCTAGTATCCTTTTTAGAGGTTAAGTGCAACAAAACTCATATCAATGTAATAAGATGCTGAGCTAATTTTATTTCCTTAAAATCTAAATCTGCATTGATTTAAAACTTTCCATGAGAGAAATTTACTCTATGTGTGTGTTTGTTTTTTTTGTTTTGCAATCCACAATCCAAATTTTTCATTAGACTTATTGTGTTGTTATAGACTTGGGGCAAAAATGATCATGTGAATTTCAGTAATTTTCATATTGACCAGTCTGCTCAATGCAAAGCAAACATTTGCAGTGCAGAAGTTTTTAGGTGTAATTAGCTGGTGTGTGTAAGGCTACTGTTACTCCCAGTCTTGGGAACTGGTTTTCATACTTCAGCTGATGTTAAAAAAATGTTGCCTCAAGTGTTCAAGATTTTTTTCCTTTGACTTTGAAATCATTTGAACAGCAAATGTTAAGAAAAAGAAGTGAGTATACTGATGTGATTCTTTGTCAAAGTATCTCTTTTTTTAGGAACATTGAATACTTTTGATTCTTTTGCACAGATTTTCTTTTGCTTTTAAGCTTTACAAAAATTGAAATGTGGAATGAAACATTTTTACATGTTCTACATTTTGTGCATACTAGACACTGTTCAAATCAATCCAGTTAAAGACTAAATTTTGACTATTTCAGAGTTTGTCAGGATATACTAATGTTTCCCTTAAGATTTTATCAAAACATATGCCAATCTCATCAATATACTGGCAGTGCAAAGCCACCTTTTTTTTTCCTCATTCTTTTGAGAGAAATTTTGATTACTGCATTTGAATTATTTTTCTTGATTTTCTAAGTTTAGCCTTTTGAAAACCCTGACTGGTTATGTAGGAAAATTCAAGTTGATTGGTATAAATCAAACTTTCAAATTTGTATCCAGTGACTGAAATCTGTCTCTGCGCATATTTTGTTCCTTCAGAAGAAAGAAAGACAAAGAGTATGGCGTGTCTCGAGGAGTGGATTTTCAAGGTTTGTATTCAGAATAAAAGACTAAGACACAAATCTGAGCTCCCCCTGAAGAGAAATTTGGGAAGACGTAGCACATTGGGATCCTGATTTGTGATTGTCTTGTGTTCAAGGGCAAATGCAGATACACTTAAGTTACATCTGAACTGTCAGGGAAACTATAAATGGATTGCTAGAGATAACCTTCTCTGGACTGGCATCCCATCCAAAGAGGATAGCATTACCCCTTGTCTAGGGACCTAGGATAAACTCCAGCAACTAGGGACATTTGGCCTGAATGATGACTTACTTTAACTTGAATAGAAACAGTGAGTGATGTGCAATCACTGAGGGTTAGCACACTGGACTCACCATATCCGCTGGATAGCGATTTATCCGTTGGATAGCGTTATCCATCCTTTTTACTACTAGGTCTAGGAGTATAAATGGCTGCTACAAAGACAATTTGGTAAACATGACACATCACTCAGAGTAGTTTACCCCCAGTGGACTAGCATCCCTTCCTGGATGTCAAATGAGAAACTTTAGCCCGTTAATTTTGCTCATGCTTTTTAAGATTTGCTTAGTCAAGGAAAAATCCCATAGCTAAAAGTTGTCTTTTTACTTTGTTAATCATCTTGTCTGCCTCACAGTGTATTGCTGGAGTTATTTAATGGACATGAAATATTAAGCAGGTGGAACTCAGGTCACTAACCTTCTTTCTGGTTGTTTTTGGGTTTCTAGGAGTTGAAAATGTGATAAATTTTGACTTCCCTACAGCTGTTGATGCCTACATTCACAGAGTAGGAAGGTAAAAGTTTCATTTCATCTCTGGACAAATTCTTTCTCTTTGTGCAGGTCGCCTCCATTTTGGGAGGACCTGACAGGGAGCTGTTCGTTTCAGTCACTTATGGAGAAGCTTGACTAGTTAGTTAGCATTCTTTCAGCCTCCCTGAATTTCCAAATTAGCTCCTGTTAACAATCTTGACGAAGAATATGGCACACTGATAGTGTATTTGTTTCTTTATGCTTCCTTGCTTTAAGGTACGAAATTACATTTAACCTCCAGGGCCCTAACCACTATCTCTTTACCGCTTTACGCGGTTGGTATGCAAAAAGCAATTAAATTTAAACCGGCAGATACTTTGTTCTGAGTCGCGTAACATTGGGCGTGTCAACGAACCTTCACTCATTTTCTACGACGCCTGTTTAAAGTTAGACCAATAACAGCAAAATAATGGCGAGTTACAATCAGTTAAATTTACCCCTAGCAACGGTCTGAAATGATAATGGTAAGGGCCCTTAAAAGGCAAAGTAAAATTGAAGTGTCACTGGCAAAGCTTACTGCACTTGAACTTTGTAAGATGTGCTCATTTGACTTGGGAAGAATTGATTTCAGTTTTGCTCTATTGATGTAGGAAACATTCGTTGTCTTTTAAACAAGGCGTTATTGTCTCCACTTTGTAGGACGGCCCGTGGTGACAATGACGGTACTGCGTTGTCCTTTGTGACAGCAACTGATTATAAAATGCTGAAAAAGGCCGAAGAGGAACTTACGAAGGAGTTTATAGGTACAAACATCCAGTGTATGCTTGACGTGACGTTAAGACGCAAAGTCTATGTAAGTGACATAATTGAAGACATTGTAATGGTCAGGTAGAGATGTTAATAATTGTTAATAATTTTGGATGTTCTAGGAGAGAAAAAAGAAATTTTTAAACCTTATCAGTTTAAAATGGAGGAGATCGAGGGATTCAGGTATCGTGCACAGGTAAGTGCAGTTTCTTGTAGCAGGATGCTGCCTTGGTTTAAGAGCCAATTGCAACAGTGTGTTTGGTGACGTAGGAAATGATAACAATTCTGTTAATCCAACTTGTTTTCCAACGCACGATAATCTATAATAGAATTTCAGCTCATTTCTTGGCCATGCAAAGGGCTACCAGCAGGGAGGGTCCTCTGGATCCACATGCGCCTTAAGTAGCTCGATACCGTAATCATCATCTTCGACAAACTTCCGAAGAAGAATGTGTCGCTGTATCATTCCCTTGTCGTTTAAATTGTTTTCTTTCAAATTTTTGTCGCAAAAATTTCATCTTTGCTCTTTTATCCTTATCAGGACGCACTGAGGGCAGTCACAAAATCAGCAGGTTAGTACAGTCGCATGCTTGCAAAATAAACTTTATTAGCGATCATCTCTTTTTTTAGAAATTAATCTCAACTTCGACATTTGTTTGGATGCGAGGATATAGATGTAATTTTATCATAAGTTAGTTAGGGTACTAGTAGGAACCCAAAAAAAAATTGCTGGGGGGGGGGGGGGATTAGTGCTGGAGAGAATCTACAAGGTTAAAAAACAAAAAAAGATGGAAAATATTTTATTGAGCTCTGTTCCGTATTTAACTAAACTCAATTGTAATCCATTTTCTTCTTCACATGTTTCTAATTTCACGAGATTTGACTTTTACTTACCTTTCAGTTAAAGAAGCGCGTCTCAAAGAAATCAAGTCCGAGATACTGAATTCTGTAAAACTGAAGGTAAGAATCCGTTCTATCTCCTAGAAAAACGCTGTTCTTTACCATACTGCCAAGGATGGTTAATTTGTTATTTATTTGTTGTTTATTGGTACAACGAAAACGCGACTCAAATGTTGCCTTTTGAGCCGTAGTGAACTTGTTCGTGAAGGTAGAAGGGGTGGGTTTCTCCAGTTATTACACGATTGCCCAAAAATCATCTCAAGAGAGGTACGGAGATTCCAAAGTTTTAAAGATTGGTTTAAGTATGGTGGCAGTTCAGCCCCTTTCTTGTAATTGAATAGGTTTCCCGCCGCCTTAAAGACTTCTGAGACCTCTAAGACCTGTAAAACCATCTGTTTAGCCTGCATGCTTGCTCTCGTGATTGGGTTTCGCCTCACGGCCGCTTTTCGTGTACAGCCACCTACTACACCGATGACATCCGCTTCTAGAAAAAAATTATTGAAACCTCTGTGTTAATAGCGCCTAGAGGAAAACTTACCGGCTAATGCATATCTCCTCGCAGTGAAAGAGATTTTATGAGGTAATCTTGTGACCATTTAAAATTTTATTTCTTTATGTAATACTTTCGTCCAATCTTTTTCCAAGGCATATTTCGAAGAAAATCCCAGAGATCTTCAAGTGCTCAGACATGACAAAGATCTACATCCCACAAGAATTCAACCTCATTTGAAAAACGTTCCCGAATACCTCGGTAAGTTGTCGACTGCCGCGAGCTGAGTCATTGTGCGCTAGTAATTCAGTTCTCTGAGTTCTATATTCTTAATTGCAGTTCCTCCCACTCTGCGGCCATCCATGGCCAAATCTTCCCGAAAGAGAAGACGTCCATTCATATCATCACAAAAAAATGCTCACACCGCACACAGCAAGGTCAGTTTACTTTCTATATTCTGTACTTCGCTATAGCTTTTCCCTCAATGGACATTTCACAGCTTAAAGTTGTCGTCGATTGCAGATGGATTGTTCCAATTGAAGCGAAATACGTTAAATTCACTTGTAGACAGTTTCGAAAGCTTTTCAGCACCGTCCGTTTTTAGCCTATCAGCCCTTTACACCCTAACATCAGTATTCACATTCTCCATACTGTTCATACATACATTTTCTGAGGTGCTGACAAGGAGAATTTTTCCAACAATCAGGGCTTCTGTAGTTGGTGATCATTTCATTTATTCTCATGACCTTTATTTGTATTTCAGGGATGATATCATAAGGAGAAGCTAGATGCTAGTCACTCATAGGGGGTTGAAGGTTTACTAGAACGTGACATCTGACTGAACGTAATGCTTCTCACCAGTTAACCCTTTTTCCCCTAAGAGTGACAAGCATCTAATTTCCTCCTACAATATCACCCCGGAATCACACAGTAAGGTCATGAAAAAAAAAAGGAAGTGATCATCAGCGTAAGACTCTTGATTGTCGAACTAATTCTCCTTGTCAGCACCTTAGGAAATGTAAAGAGAACAGTATGGAGAATATGCATATCGACGTTAGAGTGTAAAGGGTTTAGCCATAGAGTAGCCTTAAGGAAATAAGAGGATTTGACTTGTTACTCTTGTGAGAAGAGTTACAAAACAACTCCAGGGTAGATTGGTGATCATGTGTTTATCGTGTTTTGTCTAATGTGCCCTATTGTTATTTTTTTTTTCTTTAGAAGAGAAAGGTGGATCCTTTGAAGAGTTTTAAATATCAGAGACATCAATCAAAGGGAAATAAGGTATGTATATCCTTGTTCAGGATAATAAATAAATTCTCCTTATTGCCATTGTTTCTCTTGTTGTTCTCACCCTATGCGGGAAGCAGTGATTTAAAAGCATGGGTTATACAATTTCTAAACGTGGCGATGTAAAAGAACTATCTCTTGAGATGGAAATTTTATAATGTTAGAGATGCACATACATGGTTGATTTGACGCCTTTTGCAGTTCATATGCCTTACCACTGAATGAAAACATTGCGCAGTTGCACACTGCGTGCGACACGGGTATCCTAGCAGTTTGTAGTACGCTTATCGCACGAATCCAGCTTTATAGTTAAGCTGACACGAAGCAGAGTATTCGATTTAATGATCGAAAGGTAGTAGGTTTGTCCCTTATTAGTTAAGCTAACACGAATCTTCGTGGGATAAGATGTAGAGTATTCGAGTTACTGTGCGAAAGGTCATGGGTTTTTCTCTTACTTGGAGCACCTGGAATTTCTCTGTGGGAGTATGCAGCTCATGTCACTCAATAAGAAATGTTCGTACCCTAATAAGTACATCCCGTGTGTTCCTTTTTTGAACAAATCCCCCCTGAATATCAGAGCAAGGCATTTGAACAAGGTCTTTTCGCATTTTCAGGGACACGGCAAGGGTAAGAGAGGATAGGCAGTCATCGCTGGACCTCTTCTTTACTTAGAGAGTTGATTCCCATGAAGCCCGGGTAGATTGTTGTTAGCTCCTCGTGGATCACAGCCCTCAAACAAAGGACAAGTTTGACTAAAATCAATGAAATTCTGCCGTGAGTGGTGAGGTGTAGCTGGCCTGAGTTTACAGCATATCCGAGATTAATTGAGAGAAAGAAAGAGCCACGGAGTACAAAATAATGGGGCTGTCCTCTTCCACAATATGAACAACAAACTGATACAGTTTTGAGGAAATGCGTCGTCTTGGAAGTCTGCCTGTGTGTGCAGATTTGTCCTTATGCCTGGCAAGATACAATTTTTTTTGCAACACAAATCAATTTATTCATGTGGGAACAGAAGTATTGATACAGAAAGAGTCTTTTCGGAGACTTGCCTTTGAGTGATCAACTCCGACTATACTTCCTTAATATGAGAGCGTTTTACTAATAATGGAACCAAAAAACTGGAAAATTTTTTAGGACTTCCTATCGCGAACTATTGCTGTCTTATTACTGAGCAGTGTTTCGTGGAAATGTGCAACCAGAACATGCTGTCTCTTTGAAATAAATTATTTGAATTGAATTAAAGCGTGCAGCCCTTTTCGCTTACCGTTCTTTCCAACTGGTAGTTTTTCAGTATCGTTGATTTGACCTGAAAGTGGTTCCGTGTGCAAATACATATGGGTGACTTAAGAATTGGAGGTTAGTAACGAAGTTTACTATTTCGGTCTCCCAAGATGTTTACTATGAAATGTATGTGCCCTTATCGGAGGAGAAGGTTGCGAAACACGACTGTTCCTTTTTCTGTTACGTGTTGTGTCGGCATATTTGTAACTTCAAGTACTTTAGAATCCCGCTAATTCGAAATGCCAACGGAAACGGGACACATTCTGAGATAATAGACAGTTCAAGTAACCTTGTTTTAAAATGATTGGAATGATTTTTAAGGTAATTTGTTGTTAATCTCGAATTAAAACGATGTTTGCACCTCTTCCTAAAATTAACGAAAATGACCGAAGGGCTCTTCGAAGGTTTTCGGTCGGAAAACTGATTTGAATTACAAATATTTTGAAACATTAATATTCATATTTTCGATCAGTCTTGCACGTGGGAAGACCTAGCGAACTTTAAGAAATGTCAGCGTCTTTTTCAGCTTCTGTGGGGCCAGGGAACGCATTATTTCCACCCAAATGCCTTGGAAATCCTCAGTTCTGTAGAGGCTGGCGAGTGTTTCCTCGAAGTTGCGGAAGGGAGAGGCTTGAACTCGACGACAAGGATGGATGAATGGATGTCAATATGTCACGACTTTTATTTAGGTAAATAGCCTACGTGCAGATACATTTTGGATAAAAATACCTTGCTCGAGTTTCTCGGTGTTGCTCATGTAAAGTTAATTTGAGAGTTTGATGTAGGACGGAAGAGGATGGCACACATAGTTCAGTTTAAGACAAATCGTTAATTGCAGCCGCCATAACAGTTCTTGCTGGATCACGTGACTTTAAGGGCAGCAGCAGCGAGAAACTCGGGCTTTAGTGATATTGTACTGATTGCTTATTTACATATTTATTTTTATTTGTATTATTATTTTTTTAATTTTTCTTAAATAGTTACGTATGTGTGTTGGTTCTCGAACACTGATAGGTTCATAGGAACATTTCATAGAAACACACTCTGTCTTATCAGATAACCATGGCAATTTTTTTTCACCCTTCTCCCCAATTTAAATGTTGATAATTGCCAATTGAGAGAGGTGGAGGAAGCGGTAAATGTCCCAGCTAATGTGTCTGGGATTGCAGCTTGCTGAGACCCCAGTCAGAGTTAGTTTAGCGATCCTCGATTTTTTTGTAAGAGCTTTTGTCGTGGAAACAAAATTACCTGTTGCTTTTTTTCAATTAGGAACATCGAAATTGTAAATCCAGTCTGTGGTGGCTCCAAGTCAGTTACCATAATTTAAGTATGCACATTTTCACAAAATAAATTTTCTACTTTTTCTCTCATCAAGGCAGCATCAAGCATAGAATGAGGTTATCACTCAATCAAGAAATTCTAGGCAAGAAAGGAACAAAGGACAACTTCCAAGAACGTGAGTTAATTTTTCCTTTTTTTACGAATTAGCTATCTGCGCTTGTAAGTCTGGTCTGCTGGTCTCTACTGAACGTATCAACCTGGATTTATCGAATGTCTGCAATTTAAAACTAGTACGAGTCGAAAATGTAGGAAACCTACAAGCAAAGAAATGATTGGTTTTTTTTTTTCGGTTCTATTTCCGGTGAATTTCTCTTTTATTAAGGTGATTGTCAGTCGTTTATAGCACTATTTGGCTTATGAATTAATAACACCACGTTGTTTCTGTTGGTGGAAAATTACCTCAGTCGAAAAAAATATATTTAGTATTCGTTCTGAAACTTATCGCCATCTTTAGACTCAATCAGTTGATTTAACTTCAACTTATCAGTTACTTCAACTTATCGGTAACTTCTACTTCCGTGGAACTTCCGTTAAATCGGAAAAATCTAATCAAAAGGGCAAACTACAAGCATAAGGTATATTTTCGCAAATAGCTATTCAGCTTTTCAGCTTTTCAGCTTTTCCACCAATTTTTAAAGACCTTGACTTACTTCAATCACAAACAAAAAAAAGTAGGTAGTTTCAGACTGCACGTGGCTACTAATATGGCACAATTTTTCTAGCATTCAAAAGAACTAGAGGGTTGTATAATGATGCCAAAAGGTAGTGGGCAGAAGATTTGTCTCAAACCAGAAAACTTACCGTATCCATCTTTGGCGTTTTTTTAGACCAAAATGTGAAGAAGAAAAGACTTTTGTAACATGGAAATTTTACAAAAACGAAGCAAGTTAAGCAAATATGATAATAAGTTGTTAATGAAACTCTAATCATACAATTGCCTTATTAACATTTCTGTAAGATTTTCTGAGAGGAATTGCCAGCGAACTTTTACATTTATTGCTTGTTGTTGCATGAATGCAAAATCAAAACTTAATGACTCAAATTTAAACAACTCAATGCTTCAATACTTGAACTCAGTTAGGAAGAAGGCAAGTCAACAATTATGAGAAGATTTAACGGGTACCAAATTGAATTTATCGGTAAATCCAGGTTACGTTCATGTTTCTTCATTGAATAACTTGACACTACAGGACTTAAATTCTGTATTTTTACATATTCAACATTGCGAAATATTTTTTAGCGTTTGACTGTCGCTTGAATTAAGATCTATTGAATTTTATGATTTATTGTTTCTTTTCATTTTCTTGCAGATTGACGGGTGGATATTACTGTTGTTTCAAGCACGAATCAAACAAGAAAGGCTGTAGTTAAGAAAAGTCAAGATTTATTCAGAGGTACAAAACAGATGAAGTGCATTTCTCTCAAGAAAGTCGAGTGAGAACCAAGAGTTATTTGCTTAAATCGACGACTTGTAGCCTTACGTAAGGAAGTGTTGTCGCAATTTGTCGGCTCAAAAGTCGTGTTAAGGGCTGTTTAAATATTACAAATTTTCCCGCCAAAAAACTTAGAAAAAATACGGGTGCTTTTATAACGCATGCGCCATCTGTTCAAATGTGGTGAATTTTCCCGCCAAAAGACTTAGAAAAAATACGGTGCTCCAAAATACGCATGCGCCGGATTTTTTTTTTTTTCCAAGTTATGTTATTTCATTGCCAATAAACTTGTATCTTTTTCTTGCTGGTTGTCTTGTATTATCATTTGCTAGTAAACACGTCAATAAAGTTGACTCATCTGTTGTTCTGTCTCATCTTTTATTGTTTTTCAATGGTCACTCAATAAACCACAAAAGTTTCACATTCGACAAAGCATTTTATTGTTTTATAATTCTCTTTCATTACAAGTTAATTGGTTAAGTAATTTTCAATTAAATTATTAAAAAGGCGTCGAGAAATAAAATTCGTATATATACTAAGACTTTTGGCGGGAAAATTTAGACCAATTTGCACAGAGTTTTCCCTGGCAACTTTTTCAGCAAAAATTTTAACGAGACTTCCTCTTCCTCCCGCCAAAATACAATTCAACAACATCTCGTGCCAAGAATCGTGGTTTTAAAAAAATCAAACGGTTTTCTAAATGTTTCGTTTCTAAGAAATCTTGACTTCCTAACCTTTTTCTTTTGGACTTCGATTCTTTGCACGAGATACTGTCTGAAAGTTCTTTCGAAAAAGCACCATGGCAAGTAACCCAGGGTTCTACTACAAATCATAAAATTTCCCTCTACATGTCCAATCCTTTTTTTTCTTTTGTAAGATTATACTTTGCCATGATATTTTTTCGGAACAAATATCTTTAGAGCAGCCACATTTCGAGTGTAACACAGGGCACAGTTTGTAAAAGCACCGAAAACAAAAAATGATCAAAGATTTGGACCAAATTTGAGTGAAAAAAAAAACTATTGGAGCAAACTCTTTAAATTTGAATTTAGCCACACTGTGTTACACCGAATGACTGCACAAAAGATCTTTCTTCCACTCAGAACGAGGAATAAATATATTAACTTCCATATTACTTTAAAACCAAATGCCTGGTCGGAAGAGCAACAAGAGATTCATTTTTTCGACTGCGAGTTAAATTTAATTGCCTGTTGTATAAACCAGCAAGAACACATCCATCACGAGTAGAAAATAATCAAACACTAGCTTTTCAACACGAATAAAAAATAAACGCAACCTTTGATTTGGATATTATTACTTTCTGTTTTCGGTTTGGTAAAATCAACATGCATTTATGCACAAATTTCAATTCGATTTAGAGCAAATATGGTCATAATTTCTTTAATTTCCATGTTATTTGTTCAGCATCAATCGATGAAAGTATTAAACATGAACACAAAACATCGCTTTTATCATTGGTCAAACTAATTAATCACCTAATTTGTCAGTCCACGTTTGTCCGAATTAACAACGTGCCTTCGCTGAAGTTCAAACTATTTCGAGAAAATAACAGTAGGATTTCTTCCATTTTCCTGTCTGTTTGAGACAAGTTTGCTCTTTCATTAAAACTAACGTTTGGCAATAGTCGTATTTATTTTTTGTTCGTCAAAAGACTGGCTCGTGCGTATGTTCTCGTTGATTTTCGTCCAGACTGCTTACTATTTTTCAACGATTTGCGAAATTATTTATTTTCGTCATTTCTATAAAATATGTGCTTGAAATTTCGGGCTCTAAAAACTGGTTTATAAAACGCTAAATTTCAGTTCACTCAGTTTCCAAAACAAGCTCTTGACCAGGCATCAGAGTTTTAAACATAAAAGTTCTACACTAAAACCAACACCAGTTGATTGTACAAAGAAATGAATACAGGATTTAAGATGGCACTGTACTAGTCACTTTTTTCGTGCAGGACAAAACACAAATGCTTCCTTTTCCAAAAAAGTGTTCAAATTTTCAGTTTTATAATTTCATGCCAAGAATGCAATTCAATTAAAAGAATACTTTTTTGCCAAATTTTTCTCTTGGTAGCTTTTCGTTGTCAATCGTGTAGTCCTGAAGAGGTCTGTTGTCGAAATTGGGGACTGGCCTGAGCAGAAGTCATCGTTAGAGTCAAGTGAAGAGTTGAAGTCGAACGCCACAACTTTGGTTCGTAAAACTGGTTGATCAGTGTTGTAATAGTGGCTGTCAGACTGAAATGGCGTTAGTCCGTTTATGAGTCAAAGTGAGGGAAGGTCTGTTGTCGTAATCTATTGAAGAGTCTTTTTTGGTTGCGCAATGATCTTTTTCAGTCGTTTAAGGCAGAGCAATGTATGATTGACGTCTTGCAACGTTCCAGTCAAAATGTTGTTTGTCAGTTGGTGGTGTTTGGCAATGCGATTTTTGATACAAATTAAACAGCCAAAAATTTATGCACCTGTTCAAAGAATTCAATTCATTGGGTCTTTGTCTGAGTGCCAGCTTAACGAATATCTCATTTGTACAAAATCAAATGTGATGGAACTGTGCTATTAACTGTTAGTCAAACAAAATTGAGCGATTAGAGGCGATTTCAATTTCAACTTTCTTCAGCCAGGTTAAATCAATTTCCAATTGTTAATTTTCATATTTCAATGTAATGAGGTAAATTGCACCAAATTATCGCTCAAGGTCTGCATAACAATCCGCGTCACAAACTAGTCCAAAAATGGTGGCTATAATTGAAAACTATTGACTCACCAGGTGTCCAGGTTTATCCATTCCATAACAGTTGGTGAAAAGATGAAGACTTCTTGAAATAATAAGACATTTAAAGAGCCACCATTTTTGCTACTGTTACTAAAAAACTTAAAAGTTCTTATCTTTGCAGTATCCACTAACAATTCAGTCATTCCTGTGTCTCCTCTTGACTAGAATCTTTGTCCTTGCATGCTTCTTACAACTTTGCTTCTCCTGAAAATATGAATAATGAATGTGCTCAGGGAATGCTTTTTCTTTCGAAACAATAACACGCATTCTTAACTTTCAGCTTTGTCTAATTTTTTCTTTCCTCCATAACACAGTTATAGAAGAGAGGGAAAACACCAAAACTTATCAAAGTGTAAATCACGGCGAGGCAATCACGGCTACTGAATTATTTGAATAGGAGTAGTCACATATCCACGTGGCGTTTTCAACTAAAGAATGTCCTCCCTAAAATCTTTAATTCAGTGTTTCAGCAAAAGATAGCCATGAATTTCTCTTGAGATATTTCACATTCCTTGGTTTTTCTTTTCTCGAAGCTAAGACCCTAGTTCAATCAAGTTTCGAATTGAAGACCCGCTCAAGATTAAGCAACTGACTTGTGTAAACTCGTTAAACTGAGATGATAAGAGTCGTTTGGCTCTTTGGAGGAATTTAAAGCAAATATTTTCTAAACGAAATGCTCACCTTCTGATGAAGTGGCTTAAGGGTGCTTTGTTACTTTGCTTTGCAGTCCACTGTCTTATTACTTGTAGAATACAACTTAATTTTCAGCCCTACAGACAACACGTCTTCACTCTACGACGGAAAGCGTGGTTTGCTGAAAATTCCACAAATCCTGATGAATATGGATTAACAACTGCAGCCAATAATCAGCTGCTACGTCAATGATTAGGTGCAAGGTGTTTTTTCACGCTTAAGAACTAATCGAGAATCCAGAGGAATGAGAGGCATTATGTAAGGTGAATTGACGTGTGAGATGAGGGAAAAATTAACTTTACTGCACTTTTTAGAATATTCCGTAGCAAGGAGAGAGCTCTGAAGCTTTAAAAGGATTGAATGAATAAACTGTTTGTTAAAAACTCACAAGATAATAATCTCTTGCACCTCATCAAACTGCTGGAACTTATTTCAAAAGACGGCGCTTATTTTGACATTGCTTTGACGAATAACCTTATCCCAAGGAGAATTTAGAGAGGACGAGGGAAAGGAAGGGGAGGTAGCGGAGTCTCATTGTTCGACAATCTATCAAAACGTATTTTTTCATCTGAAATCTCGACATCCGTTCTTGACTTCAAAATGTGCTCGTATGTTTGTCCTTGGAAATTATCCGTACCTCAAAGTTCGCAGTTTACAGGGTGAAGCATGCATAATACGTTCGCTTTTCAGAATGGATAATATTCGCCGATTAATGTGCGAGCGTATTTTCGCATCAAATTGAAGCTATTGATCATAATATTACATCGTCTTGCAAAATTAATTGTTCCTTTACCTGACCTTTTACACCCAAACCCTCCATGCTGTTCTCCATACATTTCCTAAGGTGCTGGCAAGGAGAATTTGTTTAGCAATCAAAAGCTTCTTCAGTGATCATCAACTTTTTTCTTGTGAATTTAATGTGTGGTTCGAGTCGATATTGTAAGGAGAATTTAATGCTAGTCACTCTAAGGGGTCAGAGGATTAATGCCTTGCGAAATTTGCCGACCATGACAAGAGAGAACACTAGCCATTTCATATGTTGGCTCATGAAAATACTTTCCAATTTTCCAACTGATCCTATCAAGAGGTCTCACCCGTTTTAGGGCGGAATGAATTGTAGCTGATATTATGTACTATGAGATAAAAGGATCGAATCTTAAAACTTTGTCTCATATTTCAACATGAAAATTCACTCCTTCTAAAAACCGAGAAGTTGAGTACAAATAGCTAGACATAGTGCGAACCTAATGCGCATCCTCCAGACGTAAAGAGTACTTCAACACCACCAGCACCATCATATTAAACTTTTTTTTAATAATTTCTTCTCTTTACCTTACAATAATCATACTTAGAACCTCGAGTAAAATTATGGCTATTGCAGAAACAGCTATCGTGAAATATTTTCAGCACGTGAACATGCGCTACAAAACTTTCGATTCTGAAATGAAACAAAAACTACTTACTAAGAGGTTTGAAAGTGAACCAAGCAATTTGTTAGCTCCTTGGCTCAATTAATTATTCCTTTACAAACTTAAGTTATTATTATTATTGTACTACAAAAAGTGATCAGTTTTACTAAGAAAAAAAAACATACAAAACTTGTTTTAAAAAAATTTTGGTAGGAGACCAAATTTCTTAGTAACTTAGGCTGATTACCTCTTTAACGACACCCATATCATCTCTTTCTTTTCATCAGTACAAAGCAAACCCATCTACCACAGGATACAAATGGCTACATTTTACAAATGTGGTTTACTTTAAGTTCAAAGTAATTAAAAAAGTGACTAGTGATTAATTATGGAACTAAGCGATTTGCTCACGTTATCATTGCTTGATGAAAGATGCATTCACTTAATGTTTTCCAATTTTAAAACCCAGGCCCATTTAGAAGGGATCTTGTTAACAGCGATGGGAGGGAAAACAATCACCATGCCACCCTTTTCACCGGCAGGCTCCCAAAGAAATTTTCCATCATAGCCTAACATTGTTACTTGAGTGTCTGCAGTGGAAACTGGAGCTCCGAGATTCAGGTGATCCGAAGAGGGCCACTCAAGAACAATGGCATACACAGTCTCATTTTTTAACGTGTACCTAGTGATTAAAAAAAAATTTATCTGTAAAAAATTGCTAAAAAGTCTCTTTTTGTCTCTTAACCCTTCAACTCCAACAAATGACCGAGACAGAATTTCTCCTTACAATATTGATATAACATCAACCAGATAAGTAATGAGAATAAAGAAAAATATCAATTTGAGGATAATTAGTTGATTCAGTACTAAATTCTCTGAACTAACATCATAAGAATTGTATGGTTGACAGTAAGGAAAATTACAAATTTGATCTGGGAGTTTAAGAGTTAACCCTTTACTCCCTAACATGAGCATCCATTTTCACCATACTCTTCTCTATACATTTCCTTTGGTACTGACAAGGAGAATTTGTTTAACAATCAAAGCTTCCTAAGGTAGGTGATCATTTCCTTTATTCTTATAAACTTAATGAATGATTCAGCACTGTTACTGAAAGGAGAAATTAGTTGCTGGTCACTCTTTGGGTCTAAGAGGTTTATGTGTTGATAAAAAAGGGGGCTGTCCTGGTGTACCGGTACACGGGGGAATTCCTATTGTTTTCATATCCATACATGGAGTTGTGACGCAGTTCGTCAATGTTTCGTTCCTTTGTGTACCGGTACACGAGGACATAACCTAAAAAAGGGACATGAACATGTTAGAGTGCAAGACCAGAAGCCCACTTGAGCATAACAACTGAGAGTTTATTTACTATCAGCATCACTCCATGTTGTCTAAGCTTACCATACATCCTTGTTAACGGTGTCATTCTGAGCTCTCCAAGGTTTGGTGCCATAAATAGCTTCACCATTTATAGACAGCCATTCTCCCATCTGAAGCAATCTCTCCTCAAAAGCAGGTATAATGCGACCATCTGCAGTTGGGCCAACATTCAACAACATGTTCCCTCCGCAACTAAAACAAAGGATGGAAAAACTTGAGAGGAAAGCTAATCCAAATTAACAATGACATAGAGCAAATTGTGAGTGAAGAATTCTAAAAGAGGGTGTTCTTCTTTTAAACAAGATAAAGAAGGCCTCTCTTCCAATGCTTCTTCTTAAACTCAAACTGTGCAATTACAGACCACACAGACTACAATTATCACATGGTTTACTAACAGTACAGAATTATGATCAGATTGTGTGGAATCTTTTTGTGCAAGTAAAAATTCTTTTTATAACTAATGCTTGACAAGTTACTGCTGTGAAATCTAAAGTGCAAAAGAACCTTGCTGTAGACCCTTACCTAACAGTTGATGCCAACTGATATAAGAGTTCATTGATGGTCAAATAGGAGCCAATGTCTACATTACGTCTGTAGCCCCAAGATCCTTTGTCCACTGTCAGTGCATTCTCCCATTTGTGGTTTTGCAATTTGCCTTTGTTAAAATAAAAATTCACCAACACAGTCAACTGTTGATTGTGTTAACCTTTTAACACAGTCATCTCTTGAATGAAATCCAAGCTACACCACTTATGATGTTTAGAAAATCGCTGAAATCAGTATCAACCCACTGTGTCAACTATAAAACCCTAATACCACAAACTGCCAAAGGACAGTGAAAATATGTAACAAATTGATTCTTACAAGTAAATTGCCATTAGAATTTCTTAAAGCTGAGTGGATACATTAATCCATGCAGGAAAACTGTAATTAAAGAAATTGGAAGAGGGCTTTAAGAAGTGGCTACAAAATAATTAATGGGTGCTAATACCAACAGGGCAAGGTGGCCACCATGCCATAAAAAAATTAAATCATATTCAGCAAACAACAGTATATTTGATAAAACAATATTACAATTAACCTGGATTGTAGCGGTCCTGACAAGTGTACACCCCACCATGATGGCAGAGACATCCATTGTCACACCATCGATCATTTGTCACAACAGTATCTTTAACAGGACTTGTAAATAGACAAGAAAAGGTCAGATGTCAGAAGACTATTCTATCATACTTTAACCCTTTAACTTCCAAGATTGGATTGTAAATTCTCCCCTCTAACTGCCACACATTTCCTTGCAAATTGTTTACAAGAATTTGGTGTTAGTTCAAGATAACAACTCCAACCTGATGCATTTGAGTATTCCCATTTCCTGTTTGATGTATAATGTGTGGACATTTTAGCAAGAACTTAAATGTTAATCACTTCTGGGAGTTTAAGGCTGCACCCTTAACACAACAAAGATCATTACATTACTATTCTTCATACATGTACCGTAGTAGCCAAAAATATGGTTTTCAAATCCCTTTTGAAACTTTTCCCTAATATTAATAAGATTTCCCCAACAAATAAATAAGAAGTGTTCCATAATCACTGTAGATGTTTCTAGCCCTCCCTTACTTCAATCCTTTCCACACTTATGAATATCCAATAAAAACTTCCCAGTAAAACATCCACATCAAGGCCTAATTCACAAAACTGTTAAGACTGAGAGAGTGAAAACAAAATTTGCCTTCTTCTCAAAGGACTAAACTGTTGAGATCAAGCCTGGAAGGAAATGATTATAAAAGCCAAATAAGAATGGTAACTTTAATTTTCCTTGGATTTCAAAAATCTCACCTTTCCATCCTAGTCCTTCAAAAAAAAGATTCCTTTCCCTACCAAATTACAGAACTGTAGCAACCATACTGCTGTTTCATTATAAATGGCTGATGCTTACAAAGGATTTCTTAATAACTAAAAGTATCACATTAGAATCGTATCTTTTGAAGTCAATTCAAAGTATCATCTTTACCTCTCATTATAAAGCCAGGCAAGAAACTTTGTGCTCTCCCAGTAAGTGTCAGGTCCACTTGAACCATCTGACCATAAATATTCAGGTTTATATGTGTTAATCAGGTCATACAACTCTGGCATCAGAATTTGCTGAAAAAAAAGAAAAAAAAAAAAAACAGGATAAGATAATTGATTCTACAACAGCTCAAGTATTGTACTGGTAATTTCTTCTACATAAACTCAACAATTTCACTCTTTTGAAATACTGCCACAAGTGAACCTCTTCACTGAATTTATTACAACTTTTGAATAAACTTGATTGATGTTTCAAGAGCCTGAAAGGAATTCATCTATAAACTATTGTGAAAAGGTTTACCCTTTGTTGTGCATATAGTAAATAACTTCTTGTTAATGCATTAACAAGAAGTTATTTACTATATTATCATCAAACTTACTTAAATGTGTTCCATAAGGCAATTTACATGTCATTATACTTCGCCCTTCATTCTTGCTTTTTTTTTTTTGCATTCTTGTTACAATTATCAGCTTGTTTCACACCTTCCTAGCTGGCTCTTCTTCAACATTCTAGTATCACTGGTACATTTGATAACGGTCTTGTAATATGAACTGAAGTTTATGTTTTGATTCTTTGTTGTGTAGTTCTTGCTTACACTCATGCTTAAGTTGGCAAGATTTTCAACAGAGTTGTTGGTAAAGGATTTTTGTTTTTAAATCAACTACAGATTTGTTTATCTGAGTGAATTCCATTAAAACCTGGTTGGCTAGTTGACCAGAATGACTTGATGTAAAAACATATTGGGTATTCAAATGTAAGAGACAGCAGGACAAAAAGGATCATGTATCAATATACCTCTACATAATCCTGTGTCTCAAAGTGGTTGGCACGATCCTTCAAATAGAGAGGATTGAACCATTCAAAGAGTGAATGATACAATCCAAATGTGATGTCTGTTCTATTTCTTATGGCTGTTGCCAGTTCCCCTGAAAATGAAAAATAAAGAGTTCTAATAATCTTTACTTCCACACACACATATTTAGCCTTTAAATTTTCCCTACCCACAAGATCCCTATGTGGACCATTGTCAACAGAGTTCCAGTTCCATGATACATTTGATCTCCAGTTTGTCCAACCTTCATGATGTTTACTGGTCAGGACTACATATCTGAGAAAAAGGTTGAACAAAATAATGTACTCTCTTGATTTACCAAACTGACTACTGAGACAAACAATTGATCTGGCAGACATTAAAGGATAATGATGATATTTTAAAAAAAACCCAATTTAGTAAATTGTTTTATATTTCAACTATAAGTGTTACACTCCACTTTTTTCATAACTTTTCATGAACCCTTTGATCCCTGAGAGTGACTAGCATCTAATTTCTCCTCACATTATCACCTGCAAACCACATGTTAAAGTCATGATGATTGTTACACAAATTCTCCTTGTCAGCACTTTAGGAAGTGTATAAAGAACAGTATGGAGAATATGCATACTGATGTTAAGGTGTAAAGGGTTAAGAGAAATCACCTTCTGCCAGCTTGGGGAAGCTATCAGCCATTTTTCACAAATGAGAACAGATACAACTATGGCTGAAAAACACATCATTTGCAGTACAGCACAGTGGGCATTGAGCACGAGCATATCACTCTATGTAGAAACTGAGTTATATGCAAATACATAGTGGGGTTTGTGATCTTTTCTTTTTCTCTTGTGACCTTGATGTATGATTCTTTTTGTATTTGTATTTTTGTATTTTTTGTTTCCTCCATTTCAACAATAGACAACCTTGTGAAAAATTATAAAGGAGAGAGAAAATGGAGAAAGGTATAATGTAGCAAGCAAATTAGATGTCCTTTACTTTATATTGAATTTTTCACACAGTAACACACAAGCAGAAATGAGAGGGAAAGAAGAATCACAGCTTAAAAAAACAGATATTTAAATAGTACATAGTCAAAAGAATACACTGATCAATGCTGAGATAAAACAAGAAAAGTGCTCTCTTAAATAGTTTGCTAATAGGCTTCTTTCATATATATATAAATGTGGGGGTAAGAATTAAAGAGGACACATCAATTCTCTGTGACTGAGTTTCGTACCTAAGCACTCATCAGACAGGTGCAAAACTCAGAGTCACAGAGAATCGATGAGTCCTATTTAATTCTTTAACTTGTATGTATATATATATATGAATGTCATTTAAAATAGCATCCAATAACTGTTGGACAGAATCTCCTAATTTTTACTCTGAAGTTGCTAGGGTTTAAGAGCTACAAGATGTACTTCTAGTGGTATAATCATGGTTCTCAGAGACAAAGGACAGTGTGAAGTTGGATGGTTTTTTTAATCTACAATATGATGATAAATAGTTGACAGTTGACACATACTCTGTGTGACTAAAGGGAGTTTTGTAATGTTAGGAGGAAGTAGTCATGCTAGTCACTCTTAGTAGTTAGAAGTATAAAACAAATCATGAATTGTCCATTCCCACCTTGCACCAGACTTTGTTAAAAGATCTGCCCAAGAGTCTGGATCAAAGAATTCTGCATGAAACATTGGGGCAAAGTCTTGATACTCAAAGTCAGGTGGATAGTTATTCTTCATGAATTCCACAAAACTTGGATCCTGGTCATGTTTCCATCTGTACCAGAACCACTCTGTTCCAAAACTTGGTACTGAGTACACTCCCCAATGCATGAATATACCAAACTTGGCCTCATCGTACCAAGGGGGAAGGGGACGGGAGTCTAGTGATTCCCATGTTGGATCATATTTACTTGCCACAAGGGTGAGGAGGGATAGGGTGAAAATGACTTGTGCGGATCTCATCTCCAAGTGACAAGAAAGTCTGCAACACTGCAACAAAACATGAATTGCAATTGAGTATTCCTAAAAATAACCCAACAATATAATTATTTGTAATTGTCATTTATTCTCCCTCATATGGGAGTAGTGTAGACACCTCTCTGCTTAAACTGTCTTCCATTACCGATAACATAATAAGCTGAGATGCTTATGCAATTTAATAAGTCACCATTAACAACATTTCTATCTTTCATTATACAAAACAAATAGCATCCCTGTTACAAGTGGTCTGTACAATAGTATATCACAGAAAATGAAAAATGCGGTAAGGACATCAGAGATACACACTACTTAATCTGTGATCTATTATGTAATAGATGCACAGTTACATAGAATCTATTTGTTAAATAATGTTTCAATCAGGTTGCATTGGTTGAGTTGTATCAAGAGAGGAGGTGACATGGATGTGCCTGGTTGCAAAACAAGAGCATTAATAGACCCTTGCCTATTTCACCATTTCCAAATGGAATCCCACTCAAGTGTCATGCAGCTTACATCTAACGTAACAGTTTTTTTTCCTTTCTATTCAGCTGTTTTATCGTTTCTTTCTCATCTCATAGCTATAAAAAAATGACAGCTTGAAAATCAAAATGTCAGGGCCCAACTTATTTAAGCACACAAGACAGACGGAAAGTTCAAAGTCTTCTTGCACATAATCAGCTTCATCTGAAATATTAGTATTCGTAAAGGACCAAATAGACAATCAGGAGCAGGGGTGTCCTTGACAAATCCTTCCTTAGTCTATCATATTACATCCCTTGCGAGGAGAAATGTACTACATTCACAAGCAGGAACAAATTTAAAAAACGAAAAACATTTTCTGCGCAATAAGCAATTACTACGCTGCAATATACTCCACAGGACGAGTGCATGTGCTAATCATGTGATTGGCAAATGAAAGAAACTTTCTAGCCCTTCCAACAGTCCCAATCATTTAGATATGTGTCCGAAGAGAGGTGTAGTTAGAAAAAGTTGTGAAAAAGCAGAGATTGGTAATTATTTTCAGATGAAACCTTTCTTTTCAAATTTTTCAAAACACTGGTTTCAATATGAGAGAAGATTCTGGGTGAAACTTGTTATAAACAACGATGCTGTCGCAGACCTCACTTCAAGTTGTTGTGTATCACTGATCGCACGCAGATCATTTCGGGATAATTCACTATTATAGTCTTTCGTATCAATGAAAACCTCATATGATCCATTTAAATCCGGGCTAAACTTCAGAATACCCCGCAACTCATTTACATGTGTCGGGAGGCTTTGAAGATCGAGGCATAACACAATAGACGCTATTCTTATTCAATGACATGTACATAAGTTGCGGGGTATTCTGAAGTTGCTCCTAAATCAGCATTACTTACCAGATTAAACTAAAAGTTATTCACAGCGTTGCAGCACTGTCTGCATGTTCAGTATACTCATGTAATGTGACACACAGTGGCCAAGCAGAGAGGGATTTCGTCTGCGCATGCGCTTATAAAATTTGTTCGGCGCGTTCGGCGTCATTCTGATATTCTCAGCGCTCTTCCTGAGTTACGAAAACGAAGACCTAAGACTCCCTACGAAAACGAAGACCTAAGACTCCCTACGAAAACGTCTCGTTTCAGCCCTAAAGTAGTCCCATTGAAGGCTCCATGAGGCTCTATTGTTGAAATATTCCGTAATAAATTACAGACGTGCCAAATTCAGAATTCAAGATTTCCGTAGGGATCTTCGTTTTCGTAATGTGCCTCATGAACATAATCTTTGTCCACAAAGTTAATACCAACCTCTTTTGAACTTGTTTTAGTAATGTGTTTTCGTTTTCGTGATGGGTCTTCGTTTTCGTAGGGGGTCTTCGTTTTCGTAATGGTCTTCGTTTTCGTAATGGTCTTCGTTTTCGTAGGGGGGGGGGGGTCTTCGTTTTCGTAACTACCGTGCTCTTCCACGGATTTTCAACTGGGCGATCGACACCTTTTTGCAATATTTTTTGGAGAGGAATGAAAGAGTATGACAAGTTTACCACCATTTCTAACTCTGTGAATACTCGTGGAGTTTGAGGATACTGATATCGATCCGGATATTTTAATAATCAAAGTGCGAACAAAACGCGAAAAAAAGGCCGAAAACTTGAAATTTGAGATTTGATTTACGGACGATCAAGATGTGCACATGAGACAACAAACCTTGAAGATTAGTCCTAAGATGTTGATGTCTTACTTCTGTGAATCACGAAGTTGTATGTGGAGACGATCGTGAGATATTCGTTACGATAATAGAAGGTAATTTAGAATTTGATCTTATTTTACCTCAACTTTGAAATAGAATCAAACTGGATGACTCTGAAGGCACAGGGGGCTGAGTGCGAGTAGGCACAGAACCGAAGAGTTCTCTTAATACCAGAAAATACTTGTCCAAACAAAGGTCTGTGGTTGACTATATTCACAATTTAGGAGACAGCGTCTGTTACACAGCTTATAACGTAAAGTTCTAGACTATTCCTGAATATTCCGGAATGTGCTCCATCGTGCCTAACCATGCAAATGTCGATTTCTTTCTGGAATAAAAATCCAGATAAAAAAAATGAAATCTTAAAGAATGATCTAGATTGACCATATCTACAAAAGTGAAGCTCGCATCAACCTGTAATCGATAAGCTGTCATTAAAGCTATCATTTGTGACTTCTACAAGAACTGGACTGGGCCACTCAGGACTACACCCAATCAGGCCTATAGACTAAGCTTGGTTGAAGGCGTACGAAGATGAGTAAAAGAGGGGCCCTCCCATTTCAAAGTGTTGTCGCTTTGCGCTCCCCTATTTCTCCTCTTTGTAAGCCTACCAAGCAGCCGCAGCTCAACGTTTGAAGAAACGGCCTCATGAGGAAACGGCTTCTAGTTTAGGACAGGACAGCCTCGGACCGGATTGGACTAGTTCAGTGGACAGGCCTAAATTCCCGCAGCTAAGTGTTGTATTGGACAGCGATCAGATATTAGCGTAAGTTCCACAAGTTCAAATCCTACTAAAGCAGATCCAAATGATGCGAAATTTAGACTGACATTGACAGGGTTAGGAGACTTTATATTTAAATCATTTTGGACAAGTTTTGGACTTGTTTCTTTATTGGGTAACACAATGGCACGTCTGTTTGTTTTACTTGTGCGTACACAACAAACCATTCCTAGAGTATAGACAACGAGTATCGGATGCGAGAAGGCTATGGGGTTTCCACTGCTAGTAATAAACTCACCTAGAAAAAAAAATCACACAAAACGTTTTCAGAATCAAAGTATACAGTCCCAAGAGGAAAACAGTTCTAGACTCAAGAAAAACAAGATTAATTTATTATCCCAGTCGGGTTGACACTTTCTGTGTTTGGCACAGTTCCAACATCGTTACCCATTACAAGATGTCCATCTCTTTAGCTACTTTATTAGAGGTATCACCTCTAAGGGTTAGTACAGGTACTTATTTTTAAGCGATCTGAACGACCCATATTGGCGCTAAGTTATGAAAAACAGTCTTTCTTATTAGCACTTAATCTCAACAGTAACTGATCTATACGAATAAATGAACGCCGTGATGAGAGCTCAGCCCGAGGAACTACCGCTCCATACATGCTGACAGTTGAGTGAAATTAAAACATCTTCACGATCGCCTCTATCATCTTGCCGATACCATCGTGTATCTCATGAACTTTTGTCTCACACATGAATGCTGGGGTTGTAACAACTTTGTTCTGTTCGTCCACATGAATTTCGTGCAAGCAGTTAAGGAAAAGCACCAACACCTTCAATCTCGGTGCAGCAAAAAATGAGGAATCTAAATATCCTTATGACTGTTGTGGTCCATTGTTTATGTAAAGTACGCTTACAAATATTTTAAATTACTTAAATCTGAGCAAATAATAATCCCTTTTTCGCCGGGTTATTTTAACTTTTTTAAACCCTTTCTGTTTGAGAATGATTAGTAAAGAACAGAGCTAGACTGTTTCAAAATAAGAACCTCATTAAAATCACGTACGTTAACACTCGTTATTATGTAGAAAGATTTATATGGAAATTTCTTAAATCAAACAGGGCATTTCTGATATCGTGATGATGGCAGACTGAAACAGTATTTACGGTGTTATTCACTGACTTCCATTGAGTCGCTCACTCTGTTCCGTGTTTCATAGTTACGTTAGTTACTCCTAGACTCTGTTCTGATGTTTGATTTTAAAGTTTATGGCTGGCGCACGTTGCCCTCTGTTTTCTCTATGATTGCCACGATAGTGACGGGTACATTCCGTTTTGAGTTACAAATTGTTACATAGGCAAATCTCGCACCCTTCCTTGTGTGATAGTCACTCGCGCATTCTGTTTTCTGTTTGACTGTTACGTACGCGTGTGACTTTTGTTTGATTGCTTCGACTGCTGTGAGATTGTTACGTTGGTTCCGCGCGCAATCTGTTTTGCGTATGATTGTTACGTTGTAACTTACGCGATCTGTTTTGTATATGATTGCTGCGTTGGTAACTCGCAAAATCTTTTTTCAGTGCGATCGTTACGTTGGTCATTACCTTTACGTTGTAAATAGCGCAATCTGTTTTCTGTGTAATTGTTGCGCTGGTAACTAGCACATTCTGTTTTCTGTGTGATTATTACTCTAGTAACTAGCACACGCTGTTTTCTGTGTGATTGTAACATTGGTAACTCGTGCATTCTGTTTTTTGTGTGATTGTTACGTTGGTAACGTGCATTCTGTTTTCTGTGTGATTATTACGCTAGTAACTAGCACATTCTGTTTCTGTGTGATTGTTACCTTTGCTCCTTGCGCATTCTACGTCTGTAACTCGCGCATTCTCTTTACCGTGTGATAGTTACTTTTGTAACTTGCACATTCTGTTTTATGTGTGATTGTTACGCTTGTTAATCGTGCATTCTGTTTCTGTGTAATTGTCTCGTAAGTAATCTGCACTCTGTTTCCTGTTTGATTGTTACGTGAGTGACTCGCGCATACTATTTTTTGATTAATTGCTTCGATTGCCGTGTTATTGTTACGTTTGTATCTAGTACATTCTTTCTTCTGTGTGATTGTTATGTAGTTAATTCGTGCACTCTGCTTCTGTTTGATTGTTACGTTAGTACAGTGTAAGTCGCGTTTTCTGTTTTCTGTTTGATCGTTTGGTGCGTAACTCGCGCATTCTGTCTTTTTATCGGATAGTTAGGTTGAGCTTATCTGTTTGATTTTTAAAAGGGAGTAACTTTCCAAAGAAACTGTGGCGCTGCGTCGGTGAGAGAGTATAACAAGGTAATTTAGTATTATCAACTGAGTTGATGACGTAAATTGGCCACCGTAAGGAGTTTGAAAGCTGACTTTTCGAGTGTTAGCCCTTCGTCAGAGCGATTGTCTGATTGTTAGTTTGATGACTCACACTCTCTGCTTAACGTTTTGTTGTCACCTGAGCGACATGCACACTTTGTCATGTGTCTGATCATTACGTTAGTAACCGAGTCTCGCACACCGTTAGGGATTTGATTGTGACATTATTGACTCGCACATTCTCTTTTTGTTGCATTGTTACACGCATCACCCTAGGATTAGAACCAAAGCAACACAATTTTAAAGGATATGTCGACATTTTTGTTTATGTGTTTTGCTCCCATCTGTTGCACAGCATCTGCAGTACCCGCATATGGCCAGCGGCCTCCATCGTCCTTGTCCTGTCCTACTGTTATCTCAACACCCGGGATGAGCTGACATTGATAAATATTCCATGTCAGATATCAATTTTAAGAGATGTAACGAACCTGCCAACTTACTTCGATCAATTTTTTTTTTATCTAAAAGGAGATTAGAATCTACAAATAGCAATGCAAAATTGTTGAAATTAATTTTAAATATAACAAAGTGTTAGGGACAAAACTAACCTTGGCTGCCAACACTGGAGAAATGCAACAAAGACTGAAATGAAACAAGATGACAACATTTTTGATATGCAATTGTTGTTTTGGTTGCTTTTCATCTTTGGCACAAAATTGTACTATTGATCTTAAGGAATGCAGGAACAAGTCAGGTTTTATTAAGGTAAAATTAGGTTAGAAATGGTGCTCTTTTGCTGTAAAATTATTTGGTTATTCGTTTTAGAACATTTCTGACATTTGGTCAAATAGAGAGAATCTTTAGTATTACATCATATAAGATATATACATTAAATTTAAAATGAAATAAATGTCATTGACCTGCAGATTGAAATGAAATAAAGCCATGATTGTCACAGGTGAGCTGCAATTTAAGCAACTGCAGAAAAGAAGCCTGAAAAAATTCTGGCCTCAACAGGATTTGAACCTGTGCCTTCCTGATACTTGTTGGGTGTTGCTACCAACTGAGCTACTGATCCAGCCACATGTTGGAAGCTATGCATACAAGGGGGTAAGTTTCTAAAGAAACTGTGGTGCTGCTTCGGTAGGAGGGTAAAACAGGGTAAATTAGTATTATCAACTGAGTTGATAATGTAAATTGGCCACCATAAAGAGTCTAATGGACAAAGGGCTAATGCTCAAAACATCAGCTTTTAGACTCTTTACGGTGGCCAATTTACATTATCAACTCAGCTGATAATACTAATTTACCCTGTTATACAGAGTTAGAGTGTAACAAGTCATAAATCTGAGACAGCCATCAGGCCACAAGAACTGACCTCTCCTACTGATGTGAGATCAGAATAGAATAAAAAATATAATGTACACAATTCAGTTGTGCTCTCACCCAATAGGTTTTTTGGCAGCATGAAAATCATTGATACATTTTGCAACTTCTTCATTAACTGTGCAACCTGCACCATCCACAGCAAAGGAACTCCTGATAAAAATACAAACACTGCATATTATCTGTTTTGTTCAAAAATAAAAATTAATTATCATTACTACTAATATAAGTTAATTATTATAAAACATCTTTCCCACCTAGGAGCTTCAGCACCCTAATAGTTAGCTTACAACTCCATACTCTCCTTATGCTTTACTAGACATTTCCTTTGGTATTGACAAGGAGAATTCATTTAACAATCAGAGCTTCTTAGGTGATTTGTTAATAAAATATTACCTTTGAATATTTGTTTTAAATAAAAAATGGAATTCATCTCATGAATCTCTTCCTCCGGATGTTGCAGTGAAAAATATGAAAAATCTATAATCATCAGTCTCTGGACTTACAAATTCTTTGCTGCTCCAAATCCTCCTGGAAAAATGACAGCATCATGGGAAGCAGCATTGAGATTGGCAAGAGGAGTGATCTTCCCTCTAGCTATTCTGGCAGACTCAACTAAAACATTCCTGAAATCAAAAATTGTCATTAAGCTATTAACCCTTTAACTCCCATTGATGATCAAGACACAATTTCCCCTTACAGTATCAATACTATATCAAGTAGACAAGTGATAGGAATAAAGAAAAATATCAACTAGGGGAATATAAGTTGATTCGATACCAAATTCTCCAAACTTACATCATAAGAATTGTATGGCAGACAGTAAGGAGAATTACTATTAAGTTCTTGGAATTGAAGGGGTTTATAAAAAGCTAACAAGTGATGCTTACTGAAACTGATCAATACAAAGCACTTTCAGTCTTAATTCCTTTTCTGGTTCCCTCACATCACCCATAATTTAGAATAATACATTGATTCTACCAAGACTGAGGAAATATCCTGAGTTTTCATTAGTTAAATTTAACTGTTCTTAGAAAGACGTCCAAACGAGAAAATTTTAACAACAAAAAGCCAAAAAGCTGGGGAAACTACATGTCAACTCGAATCAACTAACTGGTGCAAATATTAAGATTTGATACAAACTGTCAAAATAAATTTATCAAAAGCTATCTCAAGAACTAATATGTTACCATATGCCTTTTGAAAAATTTGTTTGTGAAACAATTTCTCCAACTTATTTTCTCTTCCCTTCTTTATTCAATAGTCTTCTCTTATCACAATCATGTGATAAGTTAGTAATCCGTTACCGTGTCTCATTCTCCATTACGTCTCCTTTAGCATGATTCAATACATGCATCTGTGGAACATCTGGTGCATACATGCTTACATCAGCCCCAGCTCGGCTCAGGTGGACCAGTACCCTTATGTTAAGAGAGAGAAATATTGTATTAAATCACCTGGAACAGTGCATCTACAAAAACTGGGGCCACCCAGACCACCAAACCAAGTACAGGACAGAATTGAAACAACAGAGTTTACCTCCAATTTATCCATTCCAAAAATGCCCTGACAATATTGCACCTAACCTTTATTGTTACATAATAACTATGACAACTAAACAACCCAGGGTTTTCAAGAGATTTCAAAATGGTACAAATCTATGGGTTAGATTTCATGAAAATGGTACAGGTTATAATTGCGCAGTAAGCTGGTCGGTGGTTTACAGCATAGATTGGCTTTATATATTTAATATATATTATAGCTAAAATTATTCATATTAAAAAATGGTCTAATACATAAATTATCTACAATTGGCAACAAATTGGTGACACATTGACCTTTTGGACCCCCCCCCCCCCAGTACTTTAATGTTATCTCTTTTGCCCTCAAGTAAGTTAACCTATTCATCCCCTCCCTCCCAAAAATATTGGATTGTGATTCCAGGAATTCTTACAGAAGTTACATACAGGCAACCTTGAATGGGTAAGGGAGGATTTAGATCAATGATTCATGGCATGGTGTTAATAATAACAACAGTGGTGTTATTCAATGATTCATGGCATGGTATTGACAATAAGTCAACAGTGGTGTTATGCAACACATAAATGATAAATAGAACTGTTCAAACGAGATTTTCCAGCTACTTTTGATGCAGATTATTGATCTTCAGGGAAAATTTACATTATTCTCTAATACATAGCAGAAGACTTACGCTGAAGCCTCATGAACTTCTGCACCATCAAAAACTCCATTCCCAGATAGCACCTATAAAATGCATAAAACAGTAAATTTTTTCTTGAAAGAGAGTTTGTCATCTGTGATCTATAACTGAATATATAATAAGTTGAATTATGCATATATTTTTATTGGTTCTTATTAATGATTTAGTGGAGTACAAATGCACACTCAGATGCCTCACCATCAACATTTTTCTTTTTATCGTAAAAAACAAATAGAATCCAAGTTGTGGTAAGAAAATAAATGTAGCACACAAGATCCAGCTGAGTATGTCACAAATCTAAAACTGAGCAGACATTATGCATGGTAACCCGAAATCAATTTGCAAAACAAATGGAAAGCACAAGGAATCTATTTAGTTAACTTTATTGTGAAAGCATTTATCTTTGATAGAAATGGAACCTTTGAAAAAGAAAGAAAAAAGGTGTGCAATTTATTCACTATATGATATGTAGGTACAGTTATATCAACCAATGAAATCACTGATCAGTAAAGACGCAACAATAATAAACATAGCGAATATAAGTTGATAATGTCAATCAAAAGCGATAAATATCTCACAGTTGAGTGAGTATTATAATTAAGTTTTTACTATTGGTCCAACGATATTTTATATACATATACTATTTTTTAAGAGATAAAAAAATTGCACAAAATGATTGATTTTCGTGTTTTCTTTCAGGTCCACTTAATTTACGCTGTTTATGATTCTTTCAAAATTCAAAATTCATTGTACTAACCACAGCAACTGACGCACGAGACGTTGAACCCGTGGAAAATGCACAATACGCTTGAAAAGATCGACATCTTGCTAAAGATCGCATCGCAGATAGACCATATGCAGCCATCTTGATTGAAGGATCATGCAAAATGTAACAGGCGTTGATAACAAATACCGATAAATCCTGGTTACGATTCTATGAGCCCGCCATCTCATCGCCCTCGTTAAAAAATTAAAGATGGCGGCCACTAGGGTACCGAGAGTGTTCTGTGGATCTCCACTGATTTCGCTAGCACTGAAAAACACAAATAACTTTTTAGCCCCTCTGCGTTCGTTTACAGCCGTCTTAAGCCACAGTTTCCACGTAAGCACGTCAGGTAAACGTGATGAATGCGTTCTTATTTTCGTTTTCAAGTGATGCATTGTAGCTAACGCTTAACTCTTAAATATAAGGCCACTTAGTTATGTCTCTTTGATTCATCGAATCATATTAGCTGAAAATGGTTTTTCATTGCAGATAGCAAACAGTATCACAACACCCGGAGAAAAAGGATGCTTCGCCGGTTTAAATTGAACCAGTTACAGGCGAAACTAGAGGTATGTGTATGACAGGACAAGCATGGAATTTTTTCAGTTGCACTTCTGTTGATAGTATACCGCATTATTCCTTAGTTTCGTTACATCTCGCCTGGTTTATTTTCGTTTCGTTTCGCAAAATAGAATAAGCCACTTCGGAGCAACTTCAGAATACCCCGCAACTTATTTACATGTCATTGAATAAGAATAGCGTCTATTGTGTTATGCCTCGATCTTCAAAGCCTCCCGACACATGTAAATGAGTTGCGGGGTATTCTTGACACTAAAAACAGCAGATTTTGAGAACGAGCTGATTTACCTTACCAACCTCTACAAACTTACAATATTATTTGACAATCAACCAAAGCTGCACAGAACTTCATAACAAAGAAACGCCTTAGGTGATAAAATATTTTAATGTGATCTTGAACATGAGTGATAAAATGAATGATCTTTTATAACAAAATACAAATGAAAACAAGAAGGAAAAAAAAGTAAAACTAATTTAAATATTGGAAATGTAAATTTTCAATTGCCCTCTGACTGTCCTATAAGATATTAAATATAATTAATTGAGTACTTAGGTAGTAATATTGAATCAGAACAGTTGAATAGATTTAAGTGTGATGTGATAACAATCCCACAGATGTAAACTCCATTTTTTTCAATTGTTCCTCTTTATTTTGATCAGAGGTTAGATGAAGAAGACAGGCCAACTGGCTGTTTACTTTGTCCAATGAGGGGAGATGTGGAAATTGACTACAAAGTAAGTTATTAAATAACCATTACATGGTCTGTAAGAGGCTAAAGTTTAAAATATAAATTGTCATTTTGGTCACAAATTGCAGTCAAGCTTGTGAAGTGCATGTGTGAATAGTAAGGTATTTGTTATATTCTTGTATTTATAATTTATCCTTGTGTACCCACAGAATGTCCGTTTACTGTCCCAGTTTGTTTCACCTCATACTGGTAGAATTTATGGACGCACTCTTACAGGTTAGTTTGTGTATCACCTACAAAATTAACTATTTTTGTAGCTCTAGACAGAGCTATTTTTCTAATCATAGTTTGCTTAATAGTGTTGTATACCATTTTAGTAACTGCAAAATTCTTGTCTTGGAAGGTTTGTGTCATAAAAAACAAAAAGAAATTGGAAAAAACATCAGAAGAGCTAGAGCCATGGGTAAGGAGTGAGTCCCTTATTTTAGCAGTTAATGCACTAAGATCAGTTTGCAAATACTCCATACTGTTCTCTCTATGTTTCTTAGGATAATTAAGGTAATAATCAATAGCATGTTGACCTCATGATCATTTCTTTTAATCTCATGACCTTAATGTTTTATTCAGGAGTGATACTGTTGGGAGAAATTAGATGCTCATCACTCTTGGGCATTGAAGGGTTACCTGTGACTGCTTGTTTAGAACTTTTTTCTCTGCTTTGAGCAATTCCTTATTTCTCTGTTTGATTGTTTTCAGGTTTCATGCCTGTTACCATGAAGTACCTTGAATTCCATGAGGACCCAAATTTATTCTAGCAGCAATTTAGAAACAGTTTTGGCCCTGGTTACACCTACATTACTATTTTGTAAATAAAATCAAAATTAATAGTGACCTTGGTATCTTTTTGTTGAACTCGACTCTTTTGACAAAGTATTAAGGGTATGTGGGAAACATATTGCTACATAACTATGTTTCACTAGCATCTGCTAAACCAGGTTTGACCACTCTAAAAAATAATTTTTGGGGGGTGATGAAATAATGATTAGAATGCACCACTAGCAACAGCTCAATGTGGTAGATAAAAAAATATCATTCATGATGTAAAGAGTTATAGTCTCATTATCTGGTGAAAACAAGCATTTCAGCTGCAAACAGTGTCACTCACTCTTATGACCAGCCTTTCATTTCAAGAGAAAATGTATGATTTTTCTGCCCTGTGTAAGTGGAAAGGTTCAACTCTAGAGAGCATGCAAAATTGATTTGTGTATCAGGATTGGACTGAAAGGAAAATCAAAGAACTAAGAGGAAAAATTTGAAAAACAAGGTCGTGAACTAACAACAAACCCAACCTTCACATGAAGAAAAGTCCATTTTTGATCCTGAGCAACTTCACAGGGATGCAAACACTTAAATAATGGCACCCCCCTCAGTTCCTAGAAATCTATTTATTAGAGCAATGCAAAACAAATTTGTCTTTTTTATTGAACATCAAAAAGTATCATCAAGCTTTTCCAAAAATTATCCTGATTATTTCCGATCCTGTATGGGCTGAACTGGATACAGGTGTGTACAAGCAAAGTGTATATCAGGGAGAAAGAGGATGGGTATGAATGTCCTGGGAAAAAGAAATAAGCTCTGCCAAGCAATGCTTTTTTGAGTCAATTTTTTTGTAGATAATATAATCAGCTCTGTTTTAATATTGCAATATAAAATGAATGTGTGACAAGTTTGTAGTCAGTACATAAAACATGCAAAATTTAAAATATCTTTTGCCCATAAGTGGTAAATCTGTATTTAAAAAGAGACTAGTGATTCATTATACAGGTCTTAATAATACATAATCCTTATTTGCAATAATTGAAAAACTACATTGTTTTGTTCTAAATATCAGCCATGCTATTAATATTTAACAGTAACCATGTCTTCAATAGGTAAATTAGAGTTATTCCTGTATTATGAATATTCAACTGAGCTGTCCCTAAGAAGGCTCTGTTCAAGGTTGAATGCAACTCTGCTAAAAAAAAAAAAAAATAAAAAAAAGGAAGGCTATCAAAATATTTGCCAGGCTATGAATAAATAGGAATTCATGAAAAAAAAACTGTTCATCCTGTTTGTAATAACTGTATGTAATACAGTTAACACATTACACTTTTATGCTTTCAGGGCAAGATAAATGGGTGAAGGGTAAGTTCCTTAAGAAACTGTGGTGCTGCGTCAGTGGGAGAGTACAACAGGGTAATTAAGTATTATCAAGTGAGTTGATAACATAAATTGGCCACTGTAACAAGTTCCAAAACTTGTTATGGTGACCAATTTACAATAACAACACAGTTGATAATGCTAAATTACTGAGATAAATGGGTTTTGTTTTATGTCTGTAGATCAAATTTTTATTTGACCCACTGTTTTGAGTATTGAAATGTGACAATGAGCACAAAACACAGAAAAATAAAATCTAAAACAGTTAGGATAAAAATATCCACTGATATTATTTAGTGAAGTACATGCTTGCAGCGCTTTTAACAAATTTCATAAACTTTGTAGAAAATTTGGAAAACTACTGTCAGTAATAATCATAGTTGCAAAAATCTTAAGCAGGCAAGTGATAGTTTTCTCTAACAGATCACAGGTGAGATTATTTTCTTCCTGGAGGGTTGATTCCCTAGAACCTTAAACAAAGCCAGGACTTTAATGGTTTTTATCTTATAAAAAATGTGTTAACTGGCTAAATAAATGTAGTCCTAATTATTTTGGTACTGTTGTACTGAAGGACAGTTTAACCTGCAGTTATTATGAAGAGTATCATTCAAACTTATTTTGAGAGAGATGTGCAAAAATAAGATTGTTCAATTACGTGACTTGTGAAATTTAACAAAAAGTGTCCTATCTAACTTTGTAGACAAACCTCTTACTACCCCTGTATCTCCAGTTTGCTAAGCAAAGTTTTTAACTGCAATGATGCTAATAACTGAAGCCAATTGGACAAAAACTGACCAATCAAACGAATAGCTAAACAGAAAACATTGAATTGGGATGACATAGTTCTACTTAAATTTTGAGCTAATCTTACACCACACTACAAACTCATTCCTATCAGTATCAAACAAAGTTACTGACAGAAGAACAACAAAACCTATTTCAACACATGGTTTTAAGCTAGCATCCAAAATATCTATTCTTTGTATATTATAACTTTTCCAACATACATGAATGCCATCCATTAATTCACAACTAGGTTTCCCATCAGTTTTTGATTGATCAGTTTCTTATTTTTTAGAGCAGCCTCATTTTAGTGTAACATACAGTGTAGTAGTTTGTCTCCATAAAACACATTCACTTAGTCTGAGATCACACACTTGACTGTGTTGTTGTTGATCATGGCCTATTAATCTGCAATAACACAGCAAACTTGATTCCCTTCTACATAATTTTTGATAAAAGAAAAAGTCAATTTATAGAAACACATGCAATGAGGAGGAAGCAAGTTTTACCTTTGTATATCAACTTAAAAAACATAAGAATACAGTTTGTGGCAATCTCTCTGTGATTTTTAGAATAATAATATTCATTTGTTTAATGGACAAAGGCCTAACTATTCATAATTATTATAAACTTAGACCAGTAAATGTGTTGCAAGGTATTATTGTATCAAAAGTTTATACAACATAAGAATCTTTAAAATATCTTCCCTGCTGTCAGAAAACTGGTGACGACGTCTCCATTGCAAGATTTTGAGAGAGTTTTTCTTCATAGTCTGGTCCACTTCCTGTAATTTTATCCTCTATAGAATATGGCTGTGTTTCATCATCTGTGACATCATCATCGTCAGCCACTACTGGCTGAACATAACAAACAACAACTCTAGCAGGGGTTCTTTGTTTCCGCCTTCTGTTAAAACTGGGAGAGTTCACATTTGGTGATCCTTCTGCAGTGGCATCTGTATTTTCCTCAGAAATTCCTTGGTCATTTTTCTCTCCCAATTCACTATCACTAGCTGCAACAGAAGCTATAGATTTGTTATCATCACCAGGCAAATTTGATCCATGTGTTTCAAAAGTTCTTTCTGCTTCTTCTTTCTCCTGGTTGGATTCACTTAATAGAGAATTAGGCTGGAGAGGCCGTTTTTCATCTACTTCGTAGGAAGCTGTTACAATAAAAAGTAGAGTAGTCCCAAATTAACATCTGTATGAAATGAGTGGGGTTAGTTTTAATTTTGAGTCTTCCACATGTTGCTGTTCAAAACAATTAAATGGAGCATGGATCAAACAAACTCTGCAACCTTTGATTTACTTAGCAACAGACTTGTAGTTGTAACAATTTTCTACTCCCTTAATTAATTTATTGAGTAGTTAAAAGAAGCAGTGATGTTTCAGTTACCATTTTTCCTTGAAAGGTCCTTACGACACTCTTCCAGTTCCTTTCTTCTATTTTCTACTTCTTCATTCAATGAAGACACAGTGGTTTCACTACCTTTTACAACTTCAACTAAATTCTTGGGAGATAAAATAAACTGCTTACCTCATGAAATTAAAAGCACAAGCAAAATTTTCTATTGTTCAAAGCAAATCCTGAGGGAACCCCTCGAAAACACTCAGTATACAGGTATGTTCTATACCTAGTGTACAGGTATTTGCTGCCCAATGGGGCCAAGGTATTGAACTCCTACTTTAGTGCAAGGTGTCCATTTAAGAGAAATTTTCCTGAGGAGGACATGACATTTTGAGCACAGAGAAACCATCTTTTCTCACACAAACCACTAAAATTTCTCCAACAAGGGTTCAAATCTGAGCTATTTTTAGCATGATGTATGATTTTGGGTGTGAATTCTTTCTCAATACAGCTCCAAATTTGAAAATCAGGGGACACATGCCTACCCAAAGCAGACCCAAATGCCAACCCCATGGGTAAAACCCTCCCCTAACCATATGCTTCATTCTGTAATCAAATTGCATTACCCTGAGAACATTTTCTCAAGATTCTTTAAAATATCTTAATAACTTACTAACTATGTTAGTTTGTGGCTATGTAACAAGTTATGTTTTGTTATAAATCCATCATCAAATTGATGGATAACATTTGTCCACTAATGTCTTATACTTATATGTAAAGTCAACAATATTATACTGCTTTTATAGGTAAAACATCTTTTACTAACAAATAACTAACAGCAAAGTAATAAGTAGAGCTCTAAGAGAGCAAACAGTTGTTTTCACAGAAGATTCTGAGTCCCAGGGGAAAGAAAACATACATAATTTGCAGAAACCTACAACCCACGCAATTGTTCAATCTTCCAGCACTTTACCCATGTCAATCAACATCTATTAGCAACAACAAATTTCAACCCAGAATTTAAAGGAGAGTATAGTGTTTGCAATAAAATTGATTAACATAAAGGTTTTTGCAAAAGTCAATCAATGTCTTAACAAGAATCATCATAAATGATGGGGTGAAGATTTGCATGGGCTTTTGTGCTACAAACACAACGTACTTGATAAGGTTTGACTAGTCCTTTGCACAATTATGTAAGAATCCCTGTTTAGCAGCCCCTCCCCCTCCACTGTCAAGGGAACCTTAATCATCAATTTAACATACAAGATACTTTAAATTCACACCTGCAACCTTTTCATCATAGTTATGTACATGCCATGCATATTGGAGGACTGTTGTATACATCCTTTATCATCAACAAACTCATTTCTGTAAGAAATAACAGATCAAGTCTTAGAACCAGTATCAAACCACTTTCTCACTAAACATCTAAGACCTAAACTATTTGTCTGATTCATATGAAAATGATTAAAAAGTTGTCAAGTACATTTCTCATACCTAAAAATCCTTAAACATAAAATTAAATAAGTGTAAAATTGTGATTTCTAAAGCCTGCAGTATTGATCATCCAAGGCCTAAAGCTGTCACATTTTGTTTTTCAAGTGTAATTTCTGAATCAGCATTTTTTTACAAATTTGACATTGATCACTTCTGCAACAATGGTCTTACTATTAGAAAAAGGGTAGATAAATTTCACAGCCTTTTATTATGTTAAGTGTTTTTTTCTGTGAGAACTTATTTTTCAGATCAATGGCTACCCACAAAATCCCCAAAAAGGATGCACAAGCTACCCATATGATTAAAACAAATAAATTAAGCAATTATTACATATTATATAAAATGGATTGCTTAAGTGAAGGGTTCAAGTATATCTTAGGAATGCAGTTATTCTGATCTTTAAATAGCAGCATTCTAGGTGATGTACAGTACACTTTATCTGTGCTTGTTACCTGTAAGAGTCTATCACTTCATGAAAAAGACTGGACGTGGCTTGGGCAGAGTGACAGTTAAGTCTATACTCAGAATGTGATGTATCTCCAAGGTTTAATATCTGTACCTGAACTGGTTCAAAAAACCTGTGGGGAAGAGTGTGACTACAACATTAAGAAAGATGTCCAGAAACAAACTTTAAAAAGGGAAGCCATAAACTTCCATCTCTTCTCAAAAATCACTATGGAGGAAAGCTGGGGGGCCACACAAACATGATATTTGACCCACGATCAGGAGTTCGCTACAGCCAACAGTTACTTGCACCAACTCACAAGGTTCAGCATTATTTAGGGTCTAGTTGCTCATGGTAGTTTTTCTTCTCTTTCAATTTTGTCACTACACAAGTTACATGTACATGTAAGAAACTGCCTCATATTTCTACAGCAAGTGTTTCTTGAAAAAAAGTTAATCAAGTTCTCACTCTGTATTACACAGCAACTGGAGCAACAGACACAAACAAAATTTGCAAGGGATATTAAACTAAGCAACTTCTCTGCAACTTGTCTCACTGTGAAGCCAGCCATGTGTGGTACCTATAACCATTTACACCCTAACAACAGTATGTATATTCCCCATACTGTTCTCTATACATTTCTTAAGGAGCTGACAGAGAGAATTTGTTTAACAATCTAGAGCCTCTTTAGTTGGTGACCAGTAACAGTGGTGGTGCTGTATAAACTAAGATAACAGTTTTGTATGTCCAAACAACTGTTGAGAGAGCATTTAATTCATCTCTTACAGAAAATTTAGTCCAGCAAACAAAACAAGCCATAAATATGTGTATCCCTCCTCTACATACAGTCCAGTACACTTACAGTATATCAGGTAAGCAGGAGTCAGTGCCAACTACCTGACTGTTCTTTTTGGCATTACTGATTGATATGTAATTTCACAAGTTTTAAAATACATTTTGCAGAAAATATCTCCCTAAAAAAAATCCAAAATTATTATAATTCAGACATACCCTTCTCTCTCAGCAGAACAACAAAAGCAGTAGTCAAATTTGTGTGAGGACAGATCCCTGGACATGTGTGATGTGAAGATTGCTAAGAGGAATTCTTTAAGAAGAAAAAATGCTACCATTAACATCATTTTATGATACTATCTACATTAAAGAGAACTGTATCTGTTGCAGTTGAGAATAATTTCAGCTAAAATGATTTTGACCCAAATCAATTTGTGCTTTTCATTGTTAAAACATTATGATTTGAAACTGATTTACCTAAAATATGTTTAGATCACAACACAGTAATTACTCAATTATATTCGTTCCTTTTTTTTAATGTCTTGTGTACACTGCTCAGGTACCATAAAGGGCTTTGACTACTTCCACAAAAGAACAGATTCCACCATAATATAATGAGAAAACTTGATAACCTTCATGTTTCTGCCCTACTCCCATGAAAGACACAAGTAGTTATAAACATTTGCAAGTCATACAAGATCAAGTTGTTGCCATATCTTTCAAGAAGTCAGCAAATTCTTCAAAACATGTAAATGGAAGGAGCATTAGAGCAGGGAAATTATAAAACCAGGGTATCACTAAAAAGTGTGATACAACTAGATTTAACCAGAATAATGCAAAGTCAAAAGGATTTTTTTTTCCATTCAAAAGGATGGAAAATTTCATTATACATGTAGTGCATTTTTATCCACACCTTTGGAAGGGGTATAGTTGAGCTTTGCAATGAGATTGTGATGGATAAATCTTTCCCTCATAGACACCTGTCCTTGAGTATTTCGACGAAATGAAAACCAACCAATGACTTTCTGCAATGGCAAATAACAACAAAAAGTATCAATGCAAGTTATCCTGCCTTTAACCCTTTAACTCCCATGAGTGACCAAGACATATTTTCTCTTTACAATGTCAATACCAAATCAAGAAGGCAAATGGTGAGAATAAACACAATATCAATAAGAGGGTTGCCATTTGATCTAACACTACATTCTCAGAACTAAAATTGTAAGCAATGTGTTACATATGGTAAGGAGAATTACTTGTACTAAAGAGATCTCTAGAGTGAAAGGGTTATGACAAACTATAGTCTGATTACCAGTAGTTTTGGAGCCATTAAGGTGGTAGAAAGAAATCATATCACCACAAAGTGAGAAGCTAAATTATTAATAACAATTAACAATTATTCCATAAGCAGGCTTGGGGAATATGAGATCGTAAATAACAAATCAGGCACATAGTATTAAGTTGGCTATAACTAATCTCATATCCAGCAAGCATGCATAGAATAATTAGTTAATTAAATTTCATTACATCATGAATGTTTGGATATTTAGAGCCTTTTTTCAGCTCCACAATATTTGGCAAAATGCATTTCCATTTAAGGTGACTCAGGATATGAACTGATGACTGGTGTTGAGTGAACCAATCAGAACACTAGAAATGCAAAGTTGGAAGTAAAATATAATAATAATAGTGAACCCACTATATATTTGGGGTGAATAAATGTTCTTGACTTTATCATCATAATTATTTTATCATACTTACTTCACTCTTTTCATTATCATTAAGTTCCTTTGAAATAGCTTCCTCTAATATGTGCCCACTATTGGTGTAAAAACTGTTTGTAAAAATAAATAAAGGTCATATTGTTACTAAGATCATTAATCATTACAAGGCCATAGCTTGAATTGAGGGACCAGGGCCAGGTTTCTTAAAGCTGGGTTCAGATAACCCAGGGTTAGTGTGAAATTTTATTTCAGATCCAAAAGCTTTAAAAGAATATTCAGGTTAAGTCCATTTGAGTACAATTTGATGATTGAATGCTCTAAAAAGAATTGGGAGAATTATTCCAAAAGGGCTTTTAAACAGAGAAATATAGAAACTTGGATTAAAGTTGAACCCTGGGCTAGCACTAATTGGCTGAAAAACTGGGCCCAGCGATATAACTCATTCCTTTTTTCAATTTCTTTTAGTTCAGGAAAATTTTCAGGCATGTGACCAGATAGTTACATGGTTGGTAAGCATTTAATTCCTAAGTTTTGCAGTTTTTTTTTTTGAGAAATAACAAGATAGATTAGCTTGACATTTTACTTTCAAATACCATGCTTAAAAAAAGTCAATTTCAAATGCATTCAACTATTTATTTTCTCTGCAGGTGAGGAGGTTAGAGCTTTTTCCACTCATTCTATATATACTTTTTAACATAAGTAAACTTCCAAGGCCTGAAGTGGGCAAGTATAAGTGTTATCAATCTAATTTATTTGAAATCATTTGGTCATTCTAAATTTATTAGTAACAGTAACTCTCCTGATCAATAAGGGGGTAAGTTTGTAAATAAACTGTAGAGCTACATCAGTGGGGTATTGCAAAATTTTTTTGGTTTACCAAATGAGTTGATAAAATAAATTGGCCACTGCAAAGACTTTTAAAACTGACGTTTCTAGCTTTAGCCCCTGACGTCAGTTTTAGAAACTCCCTTTCCTTATCATGCAGGTATGATTTGAAAAGTTGTATTACCAACTTTATTTTCGTTGTGTTAATTATGTTAAAATCCCAGCGATGAGACGTCCTTGTTTGTTATTAAACTACATAATACCCTTAAAGTTAGCAAAGCATGTGGTAAGTGTAGCCTTGTTCGTATGAATTTAATATACGCATAATTGCAAAATTACCACCTCTGTCAATAGTCAGTCACTTCCGCTAAATTCCTGATCGTAATCTAAATACTTACCTGTGAACTTTGCCAAAAGGAACAAACCCTTGAATCGCTGTAGGTGGAGTACATTAAAAGAGTTATTAACACAAACAATTATCCTGGAGGAAAAGAACGGTAGATAATGCAAACAAATGCGGAACTTACTTGCAACTCGCTCGTGTGTCAAGTTTTCGGATTGTGAATCTGTGATTGTGTTGGTGATACGGCTTGTAATTTGGCCCAATAGGAGCCCCTCCTAGCAAGATAGGATTAAAAAAACATAAACTGCAGCTCAAAATTATTTCGCAAATCAACATTACTGCACTCACGACATCTCCTATGCTATTCTCTAGTTCGTAGACCAGCGATGAGAACACACAACCAGAAACATAAACCTCCATCTTTAATCAATTAGCTACACTAGATTTAGAAGTACATGACGTGGATTTTCGGAAGTGTAAAAACCACTGTCCTTCACAATTCCTCGGTTGCAGGCTCAGTATCGCACTGTTTGATTAATATTTTTTTAACGTTTTTTTCATATTTTGCTTTTATTTGCTTCTGGATTTTTTCTGCTTTCAATTAATCTTCTTTTATCTGGAAGATGCACGAAGTCACATCACAATCGACTAGACGCACATCCTTCTGACTTCTGCCAAAGCTAAATAATCAAACAGGTTCCATGTGGATCTAAGTTAAGATTTTACATGGAAGGATTCCTGAATTTCTACTCACTTTTCTCCATCCCCATTAATCTCTTATTTGGTATCTCGTTCAGAAGACAAAACCTATCACCTCCGAGCCCATACACGAAGATTGGCATCAGTGCTGAAGTCTAAAATTGTAAAAAATTACCCAAAAACTCAGTTCGAATGTATGATTTCTCTTCTTTCCCTGTAATTCGCCTAATAAAAAAACTACACCCGTTTTTTAATAAAAAAAAAAAAAAATGAACATATCCCTTACGAAGGTAAAGAGCTTTTAAGGCCGATTAGCGATAACCTAAGGTTAAATTTTAAACAAGGTTTCTTTATTTCTTTGTTCCAAAGCCTTTTCGGAATAACATTCCCTATTCTTTTAAGAGCATCCAAGAATCAAATTCTTGACAAACACACACACACACACACGCACACACACACACATATATATATAGCGTTTTCTTGGCTTTTATTTAGGATTGAGAGAAAATACATAAAATCTAACTTCAACTAATTGCAAAATGAATTACTCAGAATTATGGATAACAAATCTGTATGTGACCCTTTTTTTCGGTTTATTAACCTCTGTTGTACTTTAAATAGGCTTACAATATATTTGTTCAAAACTTACGGCTAATTCATGACATTATTTCTTACAATCATATAGATGCATAAGCTACCACGATTTTAACATGCACAAAAATACGGGAGTTATTGGGAGATAATTGTCCAGTAATTTTGCACCACGTGACGTTAAGTAGCCACCGCAATCGCGTGATATAAAGTGGGTGAGTTATGCATTTAAATCACAATAAATTTTGTCTTAAAGATGTACAATGTTTTTATGCGTCGTTGTGGATTCGCTTGTGGCGATTAAGATTCCCCGACTGGGAAAACCTTTGGTAACAAACATCGCACTGGTAAGGTTTCTCACCGGTGTGAGTGCGCATGTGTTTAGTGAGCGTGGAACTATCCGCGAACGCCTTTGTGCACACACGACATCGATAGGGTCGTTCTCCATTGTGAGTGCGCATGTGCGTAGTCACAGACGAAGACTGCGAGAACTGACGGTTGCAGATGTGACACTTGAATGGTTTTTCACCGGAGTGAATGCGGAAATGCGCCGTTAGATTGGCGGCTTGAGAGAAGGACTTTAAACAAACCAGGCACTGGTATGGCTTCTCTCCACTATGTGTGCGCAAATGCAGTCTCAAGGTAGACAATCGTGCATAAGATTTCCCGCATACGGGGCATTTCTTTGGGCCATCATCACTGGAGTGCTCTCTGGGAGACACTCTGGAAGAACCAATAACTGCTGGGTTTAAGAACTTGTGCATGTAGGGCTGGTATGATCGTAGAAATGGAACACTGCCGCCGCACAGAACTGGTGCTGGTCCGAAAGTAGGTATGCCCACGTGTGATGGTCCGGGAAGGTATGGGGAGGTCAGGGAACTGGAAGGGAACAAGCTGGGTCCGTGATTGAAAGGGAGAAAGCCTGGGGGGAAATGATGAACAGGATGGAACGCAGATCTCTCCATTGCAGAACGATGATGCATCAGGGACAAACTGAAAAAGGAACAAAGCAAAGTTACTTCAGCGGGGGCGTAAGGAGATACTTTCAACACTCTGGCTATTAGATCATGATAATCACACAGAGCACAGGTACACAGAGCACTTTTCGATCCGGAGTGTCGTATAACCAAACCCAAAGATATCACAACAGCCAGCCTCAAGAAAGAAAAATATCGCGAGGAGCCGTTAAGAACTCACCAAGCGAAGTCATTGACGTTCGACACTCATTTAAAAATTTAATCATTCATAATCATCATGTCTACCAAACTCCTTTAGAAAATATTGCTTAAGCTTAGTTCACTGAGGTTTTTTAATTGATTTATTATATCATATAGGCACCGTCATCGTCATCCGCAACAAGGCTCATTACAAATAAAAACCACTCGTTACTTCGCTTCAGTGGACATCAATTGATTCAGTTCCAGATTTTGTTTTTTTATTCCTTTATTTTCTGTTTACTGTGAACCTCCACATAAATCGAAGTTCCCCAATTTCCCCTATGACTGGTTGAAATTGTTTAAAAACCAGTTGTCCCTAAAAATTTCTCTTTAGATAGCTCTTTTTAGGCGCGCTAATAAAATGTTTTTTTGCATTTCGTTTTGAATTACACGTCAGACGGAGCAACAACGTAGGGACTGCACGTAGTCTAAATGATAATAATTGAGTAGAACATGAAATTACCCCAAATTATTTTTTGAGCATAAAGAAAATTTTTTTTTAGTATCTGAAAAACCACATCATGCAAAAAACAAAAACATCAGGAAATATTATGCAACTTAATTTACCTGGAGGCGTTAATTAGATAATTACTGAAATCGATTTGAGGTAAACTGACTTATTAGTGACGTTGTTTCTATCGTCAGCTGATTTTTTAAATACTTATATCAATAAATCTATAAATCTATTACGATTTTGCGACTACAATAGTAACCAGACAGGCTCTGAGGTAAAGTTTGTTCGAGCAGGGCAATGCTGAATGAAATTACAGCACAAGAATCGGTGACGAAAAGCTTGAGAGGATCAGAAAGGCTTTCATTTTTTGTTGTTGCGTACAACAGTTAAGCACTAGCAGGCATGTTGTATTTCAAACGAAAGTGCGTTTCTGTTTCTTTCCTAACATTTTCTTTTTCTCTTTTTCTTTTGTCGAAGGTTAAAAATAAAACAACAACAACAACGATAAAAATGATACCGCCATTACGGCAACAGCATCAGCAGCAAGAGCTGTATGTTCTTGACCAAATACTTGAATTTCGTAAGATAAATTATTCAACCCAACGATTTTCTACAATCTTCTTTGAAATATCAAATAATACGAGGGAATACCGAATTTTTTCCTTCAGTTCTTGAGTTGATCCTGTAACAGGAACAGGGGGTCTCAATGGGACGATGGCTCTTACGTCATAGAATTGAAATTTTGGCCATTTACGGCAGACAGGTAATTTCTCCCCATCGCAATTAAAAGAAGAACGTTGACCGTTGAATTTTTTTTATAAGTAAAAGTTAAAATTTACCAATTTTTACGGTTAATGGCCAAACGTTTTTTTTTTTTTTTGCCGTTTTAGAGATGACGGTTAGTTAACCCCTTAAAGAACCTTCATGAACAATGTGAACAGATTTCTCTTTCGTTTTCAATAACTAACAAATCAAGATTTTATTCTGACTGACGGCTGTATAGAGGAATCAGAAGAGAATTTAAAACAAAACTTACGGTGCGCTTGGCTCTCCACTGATGGATATCACAGATCCAATATGGGCCTGACGATCGGTTGTCCTTCTCTCGGTGGCAAAATTCTCTTCTTGCGCGCCAAGTGACTGTGCGGAATTTCTCACAATGACAGTCTGTTCATTACTCATCCTTGGCAGAGTTTATTTCTGTGGAGGATCGTTAATTTCATCAATAAAAAAATCTCTCTATCTTTAAGATTATGTATTTTTTGTTAAACTTCTCAGCAAAGGGAGTGAAAGACAAACATGAGATATTTGGTTCCAAACTAGCCCGTTCATTTAATCCAAATTTTTCCAAATTCATTTCTTTTTCTTTGCGGTAAAGCTTATGCGAACATCAAACTTTGGTCTTACTTCAATTTCTTACTGAGATTAAGTTTCGAAAGCAACACTTCCCTTCGAAAAATTAACGAGTGCTTTAAAAAGAATCAGCCCAAAACAACAGCTTCATGATTTGTTCAACTTGAATCACTCACCAGAAGTTATCTTTTCCTAATGTTTAGATTTCTCTCGATCTGCGCTGTCTAGCTGTCTTCGATTCAAGTTTGACAGAATACTGCGTAGATAATCTTCGAGGATATTCGCTCTCAGATAATTGAGGATGCCAACCGCTGCTCACTGGGAAGGGCAGTGACTAAGAATAAACGAGAAGTTGTTTTGCACCGCAATATAAAGCGGTTTTTGAAAGGTAATTCGTCATTTAACACGTCTTTTTACGCGGTCATGAGCGGGAAAAAACAATTGATACATGCGCCTGCCCGCCTAATTAGCATTTACAGAACTACCACCTCTTCAATTTAAAGCCAATTTTAGCTTAATTTGTAATTTCAATAGCAAGTGTTTCTATTGACAAGAAAAATACTCAAATCGTAAATAACGGGACGTTACCACCCATTTGGAGCCCCGCCATGGTGCTTTTCGAGTACCACTTTTTGTGTCACTGAAAAAAGATGCCAAACTCGAGCCGCTTAGCGGGAAAGCCATCATTTCTAATTTGAGGAAATTTGAAAAACAACAATGTATGATCGAAAACGCCGGCAGGCCTCTTTGTTCTACGGTAAGTAAGACGAAAACCAACATGCGGCCAGCAAAACACACTTCACTGGCGAGGCTTTATGCTAATCTGTTTCGTATCTGTAGCTAACTCGAAAATTCTTTGTGGAGTAAGTGTTGCTTTGAACAATAAGCTAGACCTAACGTTTCGCTGTGAGGCCTCTTAAAACAACTCCTTTCAACTCAAAAGGGTGCAATTAGACTGTTACATGTTGCCACAATAAAGGACGCGACATGGCGTGGTATCTTGTTCTAACGATACGAATTTCCATTGACTTGAAAGAGTAACAAAGTTTTCATTTTCCCTTTCGCCGGTGCCTGAAATCTTTGTGCCGACCGTACGATTTCTAGATTAGAAAACTGAAGAAATAAAAACAGCAGTAACGCGACTTCAAGCATAATTATACAGGACATGATAACTCAAAACAATGAACACAATTGGAATAGTTCTCTGCTCAGTTGAAGACAGCACCAAAATAAAAAGATCACTTATTTTGTAAATTATGTACGTGCGTTTTGCTGAATTAACCACCAGTAAAAGTTAAATGGTAATCATTTAAGCAACAGTTCCTCGAATTGGGTTTAAGTGGCCACAAACAAATTGTTACTTTTACCAGGAAAGTGATAATTGAACATTATATTGTTCAAGCGACGAACCAACACGTGTTTGTGGCTCACTTCACACGCGCCAATAATTCAGATTTTTAGCTCGCGATAAATAAATAAACAATGATCTGAACCCGTTTCTTTAGGATCATTAGCATGTTATTTATCGCCATAAAATTGTCATTTGTGTTTGCTTGTTCTTGACGAGACAATAAACATAACGTTTTGGTTATGATCACCTCTCCACCTGCTTGAAAAGTCGGAAACATGATAGACCCGACACCGCTCAAGGCATAGGTTGCGTGGTCAACTCATTGTGTCTAAACTTTAAAGCTTTTTCTTCTATTCAGAAGTCCACGGATAAATCGCATGAATTGTGCCTTGTAGATTTTAGTGTTGACAGATTCTCCAGATTGTCCTTCATCGGCAAAAATCACTCCCCGCAAAATAAGAAAGGTACCGCAAAATCACACGCAGCAATAATTGAACACCTTCAGTTGAATGAAAACTCTTCAAATGGATAAAGTGGTCATTCGTATACTTCGAATTTGAACTTAATCGAGATCTCCTTCTATCGAGTTATATATATCCTCTGTTCAAAAATTTGAAAATATAAATTATCTTTCCATCATAATGTTTAGCTACTTGATCAGAAAATCACAAAAATTAATTCCTAACAGAAAGTTCAGACATTTCGAATTCCGAAAATGTGTTCCGCCAAACACAAAAACGACTATGCGTTGAATAGCTTTCTCGAAAATTTTGATGCCACTCGGTCAGTTTAAATTGCTTTCTGCGGTCATCTTTTCATTTGAATGATAGGTTGGATGAGAACTCCCAAAAAATCAAACAAGCAAAGGAGTGAATCATACTTCTATTTGGCTCCAACGTTAATCTAGGGCAACAACATTCAAGTTCCCCCGTTTTATACACAGTTTTCGCACTAGCAAAGAAGTTTTATGACGAACAGGAACCTTTTTTACGTTACATTTTAGCAGTTTCTTGCAAATTATTTGGAGATCAAAATTTAGCCTGTTTATGGAAACGGAAAGTGACTGGGTTGATGGTCTACTCAGGAAAGTTATAATAAGCACTCTTTAAACAAAATACAATTTTCTTTATCTATCCATTCTTGAATGGATGTTTTTTCTAGCTTGAAAGCCAAAATCGTGCAACACCACTGATACAAAACATTACTGAAGCAAAATGTACTGTGTCTTTTGCTGTTGCTTTTAAGCTTTAAGCCGTTTTGGCTGACTGATTTGAGTAGTTGAAGGCCATAGAAAAAATGCGATAATTTTAATTATGAAGAAAATACCTTAGTTTTCCTTCATCGAGAGTGAAATACTTATTTCCAATCAAAGATAGCCGATGAAGCAGCTGAAAATTTTAAACAAACAGTTAGCAATTCTAGCATGAGGAAAATTTAGGTTGCGTACGTGTGAGCGTGTGAATACGACCGTGAACTCGGTAAGACAGTGTTTAAAGCCCCTTTCTTAAAGTGGTCCTGGCATATGACAAAGTAATCGCATTTCAGTGGCAACCATCTGTTATTAACGTTAATTCTTTGCTTGCGCGCAACTCAATTCCCTTCAGCTTCGAGAAAATTACATCATTAAGCTGTTTAAACAAATTTGTTATTCCTTTGGTTTGCAGTCGCAAGGAGTGGGGTCCGAAAACTATTCTCATCATTAACTGAAAATTCCAAAATTTAGCAGGTATGGTGGGCCGACTTACCATGTGAGGGACATGGAATGTTTTTTTTTATGAGATAACGTGCTAATACGTTCTATATTGTCACCGTTCAGCTCGGACGCGATGAGATTGCATTTATTTTTTTCTTTTTAAGTGAAACGCTGGTGAATGTGCAAATGATCACAAAGTGGAGTACGTTATACACTTAAAAAATCAAAAAAGGGAGAGAAACTACCCTGGTGAATTTTGGAGAGCTGGCGTTTCTTTGTTTGCCTTTTCGTTGAATTTAATTTTTAAATTCATAGGTATCTGATTTGGAATCAAACTAGTCTCTGGTTACATAGGTTCTTAGTTAACCTTCATAACGTGATAATTCATTATTATCAACTGAGTTGATAACGTAAATCGACCACCTTAAAGAGTTTCAAATCTGACCTTTCGAGCGTTAGCCCCTCGTCAGGGGAATGACGAAGGGCTGACGCTCGAATCGCCACCTTTGAACTCTTTGACAAAGTACTAACGCTCAAAACGTCAGCTCTGAAACTATTTACGGTGGCCAATTTACGTTGTCGAATCAGTTGACAATACTAAATTACTCTGCTATACTCTTCCACAGACGCAGCACCACAGTTTCTTTAGAAACTTACCCCCTTTCTACATAACGTGGGCAATGACATGATAAATGCTCATTAGCCATTCAGTTTTCGAATCGACCAACATAATTCAATGAGGCTACTGAGACAAATTTTATAAGGGATACGCACCGCCATTTATTCAGGTAAAATTGAATTAACTGTGTACGTTAACTGCCATACGAAAATATCTGAATGAAAACTCTCGTTATAGTGCACTTGGCTCAATCCACGAAATACTGCGCTTTCTGTTTGCCTCCTTTTCAGGAAAGCTCGTTAATATTGCTTTTCCGCTAACATGACACCAATCAAGGAGCTCATGGAAAGATGTGTGAATGAAATCTTTTCGTGCTTAACTGGCAATGCTTTTGCTGCAAATGTCGTCATTGTAAAGGTCGTTCGAGCACGCGACCTGAGACATAACTGACTGAGTCACTTTGAATTTAATATCTCAACAAAGCGTATGGAATTAAAAAAACCTCATAGAAATAGATAAAGAGCATGGGTCCAACTTATGCTTCCTTTGCTCTTTGAAAAAGGATCAACCAGTTGTGGAAATGGCAACATTGAGGTACATAACTGATAAAATTGATCTCTCTAGATGCTTCGTATCTGATCGTATCCACGCAAACAGTGTAAGTAAAACAGTTAAGAATTTTTTCATCTCTTGTTACTTGTATTTTTGGCAGTTAACAAAATGATCATTAAAGAAAAAAAATCCTTTTTGCCAGTTTGCAGAATTGTAGTTGAAATAATTTGTGACTCCTTTCCTTGTACAAAGATCCCTATTTTCAAACCCCTCCAACTGTCTCTATACTCACTGTTATCTGAGTTATGTAATGAAAAACATCACATGTTGCTATCAATGAATGCATATAAAAGGGAGGTTGGGAGAGGAGCAAGAGGAGTCTGAGAGTGTTGACGTTATAAGAATCACCCATAATTATAAACTGCATAATAACGTAAAATAAAATTTTTGAAGCGAGATTGCCGTTTGCGCACTTCGAAGGCAGCTTGGAACCACACTGCTCAAACTTTACAGCTGTTTGCAGCACAAATTTTGTAAATGATAGTATCTTTATCTTAATCCTTAAAAGAATCTTTTTCTGAAGTTCTCCAGGGGCGACTTGATCTCAGCACACAAGGCTTGGGGGTAATTGTTCAGTCAGTTTTATTGAAACAATGTTGAAAGCCTGTCTCGCGGCCATGTGTTGTCTAAGTGCGCGGATGAAGAAAGGGTCTGAAAGAAGAAACCCTACTTGAAAGCTCCGTCAGTTATCATGCCACGTCCGGTACCTCAAGCAAGGGGCGATTTTGACTTAGCTCGTGTCCAACATCAACTCCAAGAACAATTATGAATGAAATTTTCCGCTGATTTTCTGCGCGTATTTTCGAATTTCTGATCGGATCATGAATCGAACTCCCCGTATCTACAACCTTCAAGGGAAATGAAACAAGATGTATCAAAACAGAGTTGCATAAAAATCTTACTATTCTGTGAAATGAAAAGACTTTTCGAATGCGAACTCACTTGAAACATCCATTTACCAATAAAATGTTGTGTAACTCCCTTGTGCATCACTCGACAACCTGAAAATTTTGAAAATGTTGTTCCGTTCATATTACTAAGGAACAGAAAATCGCAAAAATTAGTTTCCAGGAGAAATTTCACTCATCTTGAACTAAAAAATGTGGTCCTGAGAAACATTATAAATCGCCAATCCACAAAATAGAACTCTCGTATAATTGTCGTCCTATGTAGCATATTTATTAAAATTAAAAGAGATAGGAAAAAATTAACAACAGGAAATTGCTGAAAAAAACTGAAAAGGAGTGTGCTTTTAACATGGTTACGTTAACTTTCAAGCAGAGAGAGAGAGAGAGAGAGAGAGAGAGAGAGAGAGAGAGAGAGAGAGAGAGAGAGAGAGAGAGAGAGAGAGAGAGAGAGTGGGAGAGAGTGAAAACGGCCGCAGTAATATTTGGAACGTAAGTGGCTAATTCGTTCTCAGATCCTTGCGATATCTTTTTTAAGATGATATGAGATCGTGGTCATTCTGAGCGTGACCGAATAAACAAAACGGTTGTCAACAGACTGCTAAAAATACATTAATAAAATGATCTACAAAGGATCGAATACCGTTCTGGTCTCGTTAAAACCTGGTCCATACTAGTAATGGTAAAGTTGACGATATCGTGAATAAAATGACAAAGGAAACGAAGTTTAATGTACTTGAGGAAACAAAACCACTTCGAGTTAAGAGAAATTCAAGGTAACACAGGTTCTAGAGACCAGGAATCAACTGAAGAAATGATTACTTCAAAAAGAAACTATCCTACCGATGTGGTTCTCCTTACGGGAGGAAAATCCTTTTTGCAAATATGACAATATGATAATATTATCATATAAAAATATGATGATAAAAAAAGAGGGCACGTACTAGGCTTCTTCAGTATATGCTCTGGACATTGTTAAAAGAATCGATCACTGGCCTTACTGTTGTTTGCCCTGCTTTAGCACCTGAATAGAATAAGCTCGTTTTAAAGAGCTGTAATTGGATCGAAAGGGCTGTTTTTAATTCTTATTGTTGTCTAGTCTTGAAGAATTAACAATAATCGCACTTTTCGGTAGGTGATGTTAAAAAAAGCACAGAACTTGTGGTGGGGAAAAGGGAATGGGAAATTGGCCGCGGTTCGTTAGGAGGTTAGAAACTGTTTATAATCTCTTGGGCTTGTGCAATCCTTAAGGAAGAATCAGATTTTTCTTAGTTCTGTAGACATTCGTGTGAAATGATCAAGTGGGTATCAAAAATGTTTAGTCTATTTTTACTTGTTCAGCGTTGAAAAGTCTTTTCATTTTGTTAGACGAAAATTATCGCAGATGGTTTTTATTTCATGAATTTGACAAAACTATCTCAACAGGAAAACAGGCACCTCTTCAAAAACGCTTCGATTTCCTGATTAATATCGGGGAATAATCAAATAAATTCGCGCTTATAAACAGATCACACTGATACTCTTGAGAAACAACAAACAAACAGAAAATTGTGAGTGAAACAATTGTCCCATGCTTTTTTTTGTCTGTTCAGGTTCAGCCATGCGTTCTACTGTTACAAAAACAAAGAAGTCCTGTTACACCTATTAGATTTCTTTCTGCGAAAACTTTAAATAAAATTCCCGTTTTTTTTTTTTTTTTTTTTTTAACAAAGGCTCTTCTAAAAAAACTTGTAGTAGTGGTCAGAGGATTGGGAATCGATAGAATCTCGAAGCTGTTTCATCTGGAAATATTAAGGCATGTCTGCTAAGTGTGGCGAACTCTATGAAAGAAAGGAAGCAAGACACGTGCTGTAATCAAAAGAAATAATATTTAATGCAGTATAAATAATTGATCTAACAAATCAGTTTGTCAAACAATACTGAATCATTTTGTGTATTATTGGTAAGTGTTCCCATCGCCAAACTTATTATCCATGGCCATCATTCTGTTGACTAAATATGACGCTGATTTACTAAGAAAACCTCATTCATATGAGAATAAAGGAACAGAGGGTCTCAGTATACCGGGACGTAAAGAATCATAATAGAACGACTTAAGAGTAAATGTCAATAAAAATCACATATTATCGAAAAAGTCGCGGACACGGTCAAAAATCGATTTGGTTTATTTTTTGCCTGTGGGTAGCCTTATCTAGTAAACAAACGGAAATGGGGTTAGATTTTTGAAAGATGCACTTTAACGGGAATAATTTGTTTTAACATTTCCGGGGGTAAATAGCTCAAATTTCACCAAGCGCGATCCTGAAATTATGCACTTTTCGGGCACTTGTCATGCTAACAAAAATGCAACGGAAGGGCTTTTCTAGTTATAGATTTATTGAGTTGGACTTGCATTATCGAGACAAAGTGATAGTTTTTGTCTCATGTTATTCTTGGAGGAGCTACGTCCTTATTAAGAGACGACATCTTCGGCCTTTTGAAATCAAGGCAAAGGTGGCCTAGAATAGCTTGGCAAAAATACATGTGGTAGTGTCTCAAAGTTTACAATAACACTACCAAGAAGCCTTGAAAGATAGTTTTTTACGATTTGGGTTTTATTTCTTTGGGATCTTTGACCATCAAAAGATGACCACCAGCCGAATTTCGGTTAAATTACCATGACGCCATAACGAGATGCATAATAACAAAATTAAACGTGTCGGACACAAATAACTGTTTTGGTCAGTTATATCTTCACTGGCCGTTAAAATGACTGGAAACATATTAAAATGTCTATAACTACACTTGATTTTTGTGTCTGCTGCATTTATAATGTATGCAGTCACTTAGGTAATCTGTAAAACGCGCGACCAGCTACTTCATATACGACAAGATCTCGGATTTACTCTTGACGTTTAAATGCGGATTCCATTTGGTGACACGATACATGAAGTATACACGGAGGGGTAATACTTTCGGCCTGTAATACTTTCGGCCTGTAATACTTTCGGCCTGTAATACTTTCGGTTGCAAACTTCGTTCCTCAGGGGAATAATCTATCCAATAGGATACGAGGAAAGGACAAATGAAAGAGGTCGTGGCAAACTACCGATTTCCGGGAAGACTCGGAACCAATCAAATCTGAGAAAAGGACAAAGTCAAATTCGTCAAACCATGTGCTTTCGAAAAACGTTGGGTCGTATCGTCCTGATTTCGTTCGTCAAGCCAGGGTGTATTATTTTTGCTTGCAAGGTGAGTGATCTTTTCGCTTTTCATATTTGTGATGGATTTCTTAAAGGGTGTTTTCTTATTTTGCCACAGCATTCGCACTGGGTGTCATTCCGGCCGAGTGAAAGGTTTTGAAAGATGCTTTGAATTTGTAAATCGACTGAAGCTTTCTCGGCGCCAACACGATCATCGCCCGGCCATTTTGCAAGTGCTCAGGACGCAAAATAAGCTTTATGAGACCCATTTGGGGAATGCAAAGTCCCTTCGGGGAACAATTGAGCTCCATTTGGGGAATGAAAAGCCCGTTAAGGGAATTATTAAGTCTCACTTGGGGATTACAAAGCCCAATGCGGGATATAATATGCCCTGTTTACGAAATGGATTTGGCAGAAGATACACGTATTTCACTACACACGTGAAAACATCTATCACTGGACAAACATGTGCGAAAGCTGTGGCGATTTTATACAGAGGAAAGAAACCTAGAACTAGTATTCTTCATGATAATTACTATCTAAGCATCGCTAGGAACAGATCTTTGCATACAGTTGTAAGGTATCAATGCTTTCAAAAATTGGAATCCTTCATCAAGATGAATCAAGCGCTCAATTGCTCCTTCACATTTCAACTGTCCAGCATTTGAAGATTTGCTATTTCCTTTGCACTTCCTAAGTGCAACTTGTGATTTTCCTAAGAGAATTTTCATTTGAAGCTTTTTTGTTTTGAAGAATATATTTTCAACACACATAGCAGCTCTCCTATCTGATCGTCTTAGTTCAGATTTATAAATGTCGCTATAATGAACATTAGCCAGTCTATCTTTATTTTCTGGTCGACTTTGACCAAGGAATATACCAGGATATGCTAACTCTTCAGAATATTGATCTTTGAATATACTTAAGGGTTTGTTTCCCTCTCCTGGTGCAACATTTAAAATACGTTGAGGCAGACTGTCTTCAAAATAATGTGTGTTGGTCAACATGGTGTCAGTAACACCAGCGGGTGTTTCTGCTTCATCTTCAGTCCACTGATCATCATTATCATTACTGTCATTTCCATCTTGCTTATTGGAACCACTGCTCTTTTCTATTTCTTTTAATTGTTCACTTTGATTTTCAGTATTAGTATCATCTAATAAACAGTTTGCAGTATACTGCACTCCCCAACCTTCATTTAGTGTTATTCCTTCCTGTCTGTAGAGGCTGCTGTTGTTGATTGATTTATAATGAATAAGTTAACAAATAAAAAATTATAATTCACCTAGGTAAGTTTTTTTTTTTTGGCATTTTGTTGTTATAGTTAAATTTGTAGTAGTAGTCGTAGTCGTCGTCGTCTTTTGATGCAGTGCTCCCTATGTTATTAGAAATTTTGAAATACATTATATTGCTATGAAACAAACTCAAAAGGTTCTTTTTCACTTGCAGTCAATGGAAGAACAAAAAGAAGAGATTGTTGGTTTCTTACACAATGTGTCTCCAACTAAAAAAAGTAGCAAGACATCTTACTTCTGACATGTCCATACAAACCACCGATGGCTTAGTAAGAGGAGTCTGCTTCTCTAGAAGTAAACAGGAACACTTTGATCAAATGAGCAGAAAGAAATCTCCAATAAAACTTCAAAATTTTAGAATTGAAAGAGCAGGAGATGCAACCACAGTACTGATGAATAACAATGTACTGTTAGAGCCTACAAAAGAAATACCTTTTTCAAGAATTGAGTTGCCAAGTGCCAACAATATCCAATCAATTTCAGCTGCAAACACAAATCAAAGTATCACCATCAAAGCCAAACTTATTCAGATGTCATCAACAAAAAAAGTGAAGACAGAGGATTGTGAAAAAAAAAAGTTGTTTGCCTATCTTGTGGACCCACATGGAGCCATTAAGGTGACACTTTGGGAACAATTCTGTGGATCTCATAAATCCTGCTGAGCTTCCTCAGAACTTTACCAATACAACAGCAGCAGCAGAAATACTTGGAGTGCGAAGTGTCACTGCATATCAAGCCTGCTGCAACTGTAACAAAAAGCTGGTAATAGAGACGTCTCCCATACTAACCTGTTCAATTTGTTGGCTCAAGCAGAATATGAAGTCCACCATTCAACAATGTTATGGACAACTACTGGTACAAATTAAAGAATCGAAGATCACAGTGACCCTGTTCAACGTCATCCTGCATGATATGCTAGCGTCACAAAGAAAGAGCACTCTTCCAATCACTGAAGAAACCATAACTGCCTTTCTTCTAGAGTTACCAACTGTAACCAGCATAACATTCAACAAAAAACAAAAATAGTGGAGTCAGTGCAAATCTGAATAAAATGAACAATTTCCTGTCACACATCAGTGGAAATTACTACTGAATACCAAACGTTAATAATACCTGTTTTGTTACAGTTTGCAACAAACATTTTGTAGACACTGGTTTTAAGTGAAATGATTGTTTCTCTGACTGATAAACATTATTTACAGGTACACGTGCTGCTTTTTTTGGGATAATATTTCTGTTGCGTTACATTTCTGATACATTTCATTTCAATTAAAAGACAAACACTTCAAAATACTTTTAAAAGTATATTCACCTATTCGTTACTTGAACACAACAATGTAAATATACTAACTTTGTTTTACCTATGTTTTGTTCCAAATTGATTGCATATTACCATTAAATGAAAAACAATGATTTCCTAGGAATTATTACAACCAGAGACTTTTCTTGCTTTGCAAAACTGCTACTGCGTTTGCATTACAGTTGTCTTGTGTTACAAAGACTTCAGATACTATTCAATTTTGTTAAAAACTATTGGCTGTTGTATTTCAATTCTTTGATTTAAATATTCTTCTACAAAATAAAAGAAACGTTCACTTTAATGTTAGATTCTTTGCAGTACCATAACACAATAAAAGTTATTTAAACAGTGATGAAGATGTAATCACAATCGTGATATTGATGATCCCTTACCTCCAACTGGAGCATGGGACATTCACCACTTCAGTTCCCCATCTTTGTGATGCCTTGAGCATTCCATAGCACTGCCTTTCGGGAGATGTTTCTAGCCAGTTTAACAGTATTCCAAAAAATTGGCACCTACAGCAGATTCCATTCCACTGCAGCAGACACAAGTACCCATTGGGTACCTATTTTTATATACGGAGACAGGAGAAACAATTCTCGACTTCTGCTACCCTGAGAATCACGCCATAATTCTGCATAATTCTGCACACAACAGGTTAAACAGTTGAAATGCACACAACAGGTTAACTTTGCCACAAACCGTTAGTTTACGTTTACTTCTAATCCGGTGAACATGGATTCGAGTATTTGCATCCCTTCTGCGCCAACACAAAGATAAGGAGGTTTCACAAGCAGTGGTGAGCTCGAGTGACTGAAATCCGATATGTAGGACTCTGCTGTCACGCAACGCCTTCATGTAAATAATACACGCACCGCTTTTATAATCAGCGGATCAGTTATTCGTAAAACGTTCAGTGCTCAGTTTCTTGGAAGAGCATGTAAACTCCTGGACTAATTGTGTGAGTCGTGCAATGAATGGCTTTTTCCTCTTCTGAGGTGAAATGTCAGAAATATCCAGCCCAAGGTCGATGCACATGTCTCTTATGCCTGTTCCAAACGTCGTGCTACTGCCGTGCCGAACTCAAATGAAATAGTAATTTCGATTTAAGCACGGCAGTAGCACGCCGTTTGAAACCATTAAGCGCGGCACGGCACGACTACTTAGCGCGGCAGGCCTTGCCGTGCCGCACGGCAGTAGCACGACTTGGTTTCAAACGTTGTGCTACTGTCGCGCCGAACTCAATTCATAAATTAATTTAACGGATTTTGCATTATTTGCATACTATTACGCATGCGCACTAATAAAAAAAAACTACCCGTTTTGCCCGAAAGCTTGAGAGAAGAGGAATCCGACGGTGACAATAGCTCCGCCGACGTTTCCCGAACTTTTTTTAAAAAGATATTCACCTGCATCATTCGACAGCTATTCTCCAGATAACGCGGACAAAGAGACTGATTCAAACGAATCCGACACGGGAGTCAGTGAACAAAGTGAGGTGTGCAGCTCGAGGAAAAAGAAGCGAAAGGGACGGAGAAGCGTATGGGAAGAACGACATATCAATGATTTAGTAGATGTGATATGTAGTAGCGAGTACTATAAGAAGAAGTTGATTTTCACGAACACGAAAAATTCGAAGAACGCAGAAATATATGCTAATGTGCTCAAAGATTTGGGCCAGAGATATGAATATGGTAGCTTCCCGTTTAGCGTAGATCAGCTCAGGAACAAGTTTAAGAAATGCATATCTGAGTGCAAAAAAATTGCATTGACTGTCAAGACCTCGACGGGCGTAAAAAGGGTTCAAGATGAAAAGCAGCTGGGAGCCTGGTTTAATCAACTATTTCCACTGGTCCAAACAAGGGATTCATGTAACCCTGACATGGCAGTAGAGTCTTCTTCATCACTGCAGTTGTCGGACGGGGAGCCAGTGAAAAGAGCATCAGATAACAGAACCCCCACTGATGAGCAATCAAGTGACAGTCTTGACCAAGGTGACGACTCTGACAAGAAACAATTTGTGCCTATAAGGAAGGGTACAAGAAAGAAAGTCAAATCTTAGAACTCTTCTAGCGCTTTGTCCACTGCTGTGGAGCTTTTTGAAAAAGTGGTTAATAATGACCCAACAACACAGCTGATGCATTTTTTCAAAGAGGAAAATCAGCGAGCTCGTGAGCATGAATTAAAGTTAATGGAACTCTTCATGTTACAAAGACAGCCCGCAGTTAGTTATTCTG
>NC_142671.1:18919617-18922256 GCF_964200805.1 Pocillopora damicornis
CTGACAAATCCCTAGCGTTACCTGTCGTTTTGTACGGGACCCTTTTTATGTGGGACGTCAAAAAAACCAAAATTAGGATCAAAGTAGACTAAACGTAACTGGGTTGTGACACGCTGAAGAAAATAACAAGAACAAGTAACTTTATTTTACTCATCCCGGCTCAGTGGCTTCAATGAGTTAGCCGGTCGGCCCCCCCCCGCACCAAATTGCAAAGGACAGTATTTCGAAAATATCTTCCAAGCAAAAGATTTCTGAGGTAAGGAACTATTGATGTCAAAGAAAACATAAAAAGCTAAGTGCGGCTGCGACTCAAACAATGCTTTGCTTGTGTCATTGCAATGTTGATTTTGTTCATTTCAATATAGCGCCATTAACAATTTTAGTGAAGTTTGGTTGGTTGGTATATCAAAACAGCAGAAGATACCAGAAAAATGAAACGATGAATTTGAAGACCCACCTTATAAGCCCTCGTGATAGTATTGCTGGAGATTTTGAGAAACTACCACATTCATTTTGCCACACTACATTAGGCCGGGTTTGGCATGAATTAAAAATGGCAAACACTTCCACTGGTAATTAACCCGTGGTTTCGTCAGGAAGGACACGATACAAAAAATATCACTATATCTTGGTAATGGAAGGCCACATCTATATATTTATACCTAGAGAAGTCCTGCTGTTGCATTTTAGTTCATGCAAGGACGGCCTGAAAACTGCATAATTTAGAGTTCGCACGCATTCATTTTCGATCATGCAATTAGTACCGGTTTATTTCCGTTAAAATGAATATTTACACAAACTAACCTCACTTCACTTTAAGTAGTACCTATAGCTACCTGTAGACAAAAAATGGGACGAAACGATTTTTTAACCATGTCCGCGATTTTGTCATTTTTCTTTGATTTTTAGAGACATTCACTCTTAATCGTTTTAACGCGATTAAAAAACGGCCGGCAGCTTTGAGCAAACTAAAGGCTAATTCAGAGCATTGCACTGAGCTCATTACACTGTAGTCCTGTTATCTTTGAAGGGTTATCACCACGAGCTCCGGATATCAGCGGAAGAGATTAGTATTTCAGTCAAAATTATTACAAAATTTTCGAACGTGATTTCGTTAATTGGACTCCACTCGGCCCTAAAACCATTACTAATGGTTTTAGGGCCGAGTGGAGTAAAATAAAATAAAACGAGACTAAAGGTGATCGTGAAGAGACGAATTCTAGACCCTTTTTCTTTGTATGGTTACGGACAGAAACACGTTGGCATAAGTTCCCACACAAGAGAGTTCTCTAAATACTGACGTTTACGCCAACGAAAAGCGCCAAAAATAAACTCTGGCTTATTTTTCAAGTCGAATTACCAGATTGAAAATAAAACCAAACTCAAGGAAGATAGAGAATGTCTCCATGTAAGTGATAAAGACCCTATAGGTACAGGATCTTGAACCGATTTTTCAGTGGAAAAAACTGCTTAATGACGAGCTGAATCGCGCTGAGTCATTAATAGGACAGAAACAAGTCTGAGATGAATGAAACACTGTGAGAGATTATTCAGCGTTAATTGATTTCCGGTTGATTTTTTGCGATAAGTGACAGATGATTGAACAATAGGATCTTATTATATATTTAAAATGAGAGAGACCAGAAAAAAAGACAGAGAACGGTGAGAGAGAGCGGGAGATTAAGTTGATTTTGTAAAATAAAACGTGAAGTTTCGGAACATAGCAGATTCTTTAGTCTCATTTCCGACAACACTTTATAGCTCGTCCCAGGCGACTGAAAAGTCCGTAGATGTTTTTTTTACTCATCTATGGCCACTTTTCATGGGTATCTGCACATGTTGAAAAGCACCCCTTAATCTTTAATACCTATAAACTGCCATCTTCAATACCCATAAACTGCCATCTAAAAAGCTGAAACTCAAAAAAAAAATATTATAAACCATACTTAAATTGTTTCTTTTTTTCCAAACTCCCAGTTTATGCTCATATCTATGGCGCTTTTTATCTTTATATTCCTTTTTAACTAAGTTTTATCCTTTGCATTTTGCATTTTCCCTCATTTTTTGGAACAGAGGGCTGCCCACGTACTGTTATGAGGGTCTCAAGGGGTGATGGCTTTTACGGCTCACGTTTAAAATTTTGGCCAATTTACGGCTAACGGTTAATGCCTTTCCATTGTTTCCGTCAGACATATTTTTTACATCTAACTTTTTTTACGCCTAACGGCTAAATTTTTTGGCCGTTTAACGGCTAACGGTTAACCCCATTGAGGCCCTCTGTCACAAGTACATTCATCGTGAAAAGGAAAAATTGGAAGGAAAGGTCAAATGCCAAATATTACTGACAAGTCGCAATAAACAACGCTGTGTTATTTTGTAAGATAAAAAAAAAATCGACTTATGAGGAGTATTTTGGCCTTCATGGGCCGTTTGAAGCGTCTTTTTAAGAAATTACTTTTAGCCAAAAGTAATTTTGTAAGAAGACGCTTCAAACGGCCCATAGAGGCGAAAAATTAGACCGATATTTAATTTACATATGCCGGCAATTTTCGAAGCTTTATTCATAACCCTCAGGGGTTTTGTTAGTCTCACGACAACAATTATTAACCACAATCATATGGAGTGGTCTGCCTGTGATC